>NW_023411865.1:0-26400 GCF_903995425.1 Onychomys torridus | reverse complement strand
AAACTCTGGTCAGCAAATACCTTGGAGGAGGGGAGGGGGAAGCACCTCTCAAGATGGCTACTGATTATTTTATTCCCTTTATCTTCCCATCCTGCATGCTTATAAGACATTCTATGAAATCCACTGTCTACATAAATGGAGAGATTCATTCTCCCAGTACTGATCATGTAGAGAAGCTTGAATAGTACTGTTGTGTTTTTGTTTTTTCTTTTCACCTGTCAATGGAGGAAGATATACTGCCTGACAATGGTGCTCATAAATGCATTCTTCCTAGCTCCATTACTTTCTAAGTATTCAACTTTCCATGAAGACTATTCTTTATTATTATTTAATTTGTCAAAACTTTGCTCTGAATTTCAGGAATAAAACTGCTTAAGAAATGAAACCATCATCCAGCTTTCTGATGGGAGAAAGATCTATTATCTTGTTTGTGATCTAGTTTCTGCTTTTTTATTTTTTTTGCTGTTTGTCTGCAGTCCCTGTGACATCCAAGTAAAAAATACCTTCAGTTCACCTGATGTCAGTGTCAAGTCACACAACAAATGTTGTCCTTGTGTGTCTTTAAATATCTCTGCAGTTGTTGATGTTCTGGGCACCTTTCTACCTGTGTGGCAGTGAATCACTCCACCCCACATAGTATAGTGGGCTGGACAAGCTAGCTAGCCACATTGTTTCCAGGAGGAAGAAGAGGAAGTGCCTATGGGAAGCAGGGAGAGGTTATAGAAGTGACCACAAGTTGAACTTTTAAGGCTGGGACAATAAATCTATGTATCCTGGACTTGGCAAAACAAGATATATGGGGCAGTAGGCTCAATTGATCAGAAGTTGAACTCAGGGAAGAGTAGGACAAGAACAAAAAAATCTGAATGTAATGTATATATCCTGTGTTCAACAAAAGCAAGACATAGGTCGTAAAAATTTATGTCTCTGTAATACTGTGAATCCTGTTAGCCATCAGTAACCTCATACTTATAGTTCAGCCAGTAACTTCAAAGAACTACCTCATCCCTACCCCCTCATACAATCCCAAGCTACATGTAAACTTTTCCTATATAAACCCCTTAAATTGAGTGCGGGGGGTCATTCTCCTCCACCTGCTCTGTAGGATGATGAACATGACCAAGCCTGCTTATTTTGCTATTCCAAACTTCTGTGTGCTTGCAACAGATAATGGCTCTGTGGTGGTCTTGCTTGGGGGTCTTGGGACCTGGGAACAACAGAGATCATTTTAACTTTCCCTGCCTGCTGTCTGTCTCAGGTCTGGGACTTCATTGCAGAGGATTCCATTTTTAATCTTCATTTTATTTTATATGTATAGATGTTTGCCTCCAGGTGTTTGTACAGAGTACTTGCAAAGGCCAGAAGAGAGTTACAGGACATGGTTAGGTAAAAGGGAACCTGTGTCCTATGGAACAACTGTTGCTGCTTTTAACTGTTAAGCTATCTCCATAGGCATTTTCTTTATTTAAAATTTATTTTACTACATTATAATTAATATGTATTAAATCATTTCCCCCCTCCTTGTCCTCTCTCCATCATCTAAAATTTTCCCTTCCAATTTCTTCCTTGTTAAGCATGTGAAAGTATGTATACACAAATATATGAATAAAACCTGCTGAGTCCAATTCTCTTGGTTGTGTTCATAGGGATCCAATGATGAACACATTATGTTGGATAAGCAAATAGGCAACTCATCCCTGCCCAAGGCTAATTTTCCCACCTGCAGGAGAATTCTACTATTTAGTGAGCAACAAGAGTCTTATCCGCAAGTGATCTAGGTGCCTTGGACAAAAACCAGTATCAAGGACTAGGAAAATAGCATAAATAATAGTAAACTTGAGTTGGTAAATACCTAAGCTAACAATTGCTGTTGCCTTGGCCATGAATTTCTGGAGTTGCAGGGAAGACTATGGACAATGTCCTCAGCCAATCTGTATCCCTTGATTCTGTGGTCCTTCAACCATAACCCACTGAGCATTCTCATTTTGGATGACTTCAAAAACCTGAAATTCCTACCTCCACATTCTAAGTACCATGTTTGCAGGCCTGATCCACCATGTCTAGCCTAAGTTGCTTCAAATGCATTTAATGAGACATTGGAATGATGGAATGAGTTACATGAACATTTATACTTAACTATATTGAAAAAAAAAACTCCAGCATGTGTCCACCTGACAATTGTCTTTGTGGGCTCACATTGCTGCTCATTTTTTGGTATTGGAGATAAACTGAGTCATCTGGCTTTGATCAAGCCATCAGACACTTTAAAGGCTTGTCAGTTTTTCTCATGATCATTTTTTGTACTCTTCCCTCATTTTCTGGAGATTTGGGCTTGGGAACTTCTTTAAGAACCATCCTTATGTTAGGTTTGGATGGTGTCAACTGTGTATTTCTTTTGGGTCATCAGGGCTGAGGTAAAGATGTAATCAGGATCATCCACTCACACCTTACTGATATAATGACATGTTCATGGGGCTGAATAGATGGTTCAACACCTGAGAGCACTGGCTACACATTCACAGGGCCGGATTTTGATTCTCAGCACACACGAGATGGTTCACAACTATCTGTAACTATAGGCACTTGGGATCAGACACTGCCTTTTGATAGTCTTTGATACCTGGCATTAACTTGATATACACACAGGCAAAACTTATACACCCAAATTAAATTTCATACACTTTGAAAAAATCATATACAGTGTCCAGTACAGCCAACATTTTACTTTGTTTTGTAGCTGGGAAGTTCTGCAATGAAAGGCAAGTCACATTCAAATGGTAACTGTTATTAAGCAAAAAGAGGTCATTGATTAGAACACAATAAAGGATGTATGGGAGGGCTTAGAGGCAGGAGAGATAGTGGAAATAATGGTCATGGCTCCATTTGGCAGATAAATTACTGTATCACAGGACTGGCCTAAGATGATTGGAAATGTTTTGTCATGCTACAGAGAAGATTCATGTCCACATTAGTCAATGTAAGAAACCTTGACTCCAAATTGCTTTTCAAAAAGACTAGACACCCCTTTTCTAAAATTAATATATCTCTATGGCAAAACAGGAATTCAAGTTGGCTTTGACTTTGTAATCTTCATTTGAGCAGCATTTGGAAGTATTTTAATGGAGAGATGGGTCTTTCTGCTGGTTATAAATCAGGGTTGTCTCCTTTCTTATGGGAATGTAGCTGGTTAATCTTGGAAAACAAATACGACACTGCAGAGGGAGCCAGAACGTTTCATCTGGACACTGGAGGTGGGCTATGTTGATTTCCTGAGGGCACAGGAGGGGGAGCAAGGCTGATTTAATCAGGGCACTGGAGGGGGAATCAGGCTGATTTCAGCATGGACACTGGAGGGGGAGCCAGGCTGATATCATCATGCTACTGAAGGTCAAGTCAGGCCGAATTCAACAGGGCGCTGGAGGTGGAGACAGTCCGATTTCAACAGGGCAATGGAGGTTGAGCCTGGCCGATTTCATCCCTGACACAGGAGGGGGATCCAGGCCGATTTCATTAGGGCACTATAGGGTGACCCAGGCCGATTTCAGCATGGACACAGGAGTGCTAGCCAGGCTGATTTCATCAGGGCACAAGAAAGGAAGCCAGGCTGATTTCATCCAGGCACTAGAGATGGAACCAGACCGATTTCATCAAGGCACTGGAGAGGGATCCAGGCCGATTTCATCAGTTCACTGCAGGATGAGCCAGGCCAATTTCACACCTGAAACTGGAGGGGGAGCCAGTCTGATTACATCAGGGCACTGGAGGGATACCTGGGCCAATATCATCAGGGTACTTGAGGGGGAACAAGCACGATTTCATCCCTGACACTGGAGGGGAAGCCAGGCCGATTTCATCAGGGAACTGGAGGGGTATCCAAGGCAGGGGAATCCAGGCTTATTTCATCAGGGCACAGGCTGATTTCATAAAGGACACTGGAAGGGTAGCCAGGCTTATTTCATCAGGGCACTGGAGGGGGAGCCAAGAAGATTTCATAAGGGCAGGTGTGGGAACAAGGCTGATTTCATCAGGGCAAAAGTGGCTGATCCTCCAGTGTCCATGCTGAAATCAGACTGGGTCCACCCACCAGTGTCCTAATGAAATCGGCCTGGCTCCCCCTCCTATGTCCAGATGAAATCAACATGGCTCCCCTTCCAGTGTCAGGTGAAGTCGGCATTTGTACCCCTACAGTGCCCTGATGAAATCGGCTTGGGTCCCCCTACATGCTGGTGTAAAACCAGTCTGACTCCCCCTCCAGTGTCCAGAAAACATCCACCTGGCTCCCACTCCAGTTTCCAGAATGAAGTCAGCCTGGCTCCCCCTCCAGTGTCCAGCATGAAATCAGCCTGGCTCCCCCCTCCAGTGCCTTGATGAAATTGGCCTGGGTCCCTCTCCAGTGCCCTGATAAATTCGGCTTGGCTCTTCCTCCAGTGACCAGATGAAATCGGCCTGGATACTGCCACAGTGCCCTGATAAATGGACCACATTCCCCCAGCTGTGTCAGGGATGAAATCGGCCTAGATCCTCTCCAGTGCCCTGATAAAATTGCCCTGTTTCTGCTCCAGTGCCCTGATGAAATCAGCCTGGCTACCCTTCCAGTGTCCAGGATGAAATCGGCCTGGGTCTCCCTCCTGTGCCCTGATGAAATCAGCCTGGGTCCTCCAACAGCGCAGGTATAAAATCAGCCTGGCTCCCCCTGCATTGTCTGGATGAAATCAGCCTGGCTCCCCCTCCACTGTCTTTAATGAAATCAGCCTGGCTCCCCCTCCAGTGCCCTTATGAAATCAGCCTGGCTCCCCATCTTGTTTTCGGATGAAATCAACATGGCCCCTCATCCAGTGTCAGGGATGTATTCTTCCTGTACACCCATACAGAGTCCTGACAAAATTGGTCTGGCTTCCTTTCCAGTGCTTGGATGGATTAGGCTTGGCTCCCACACTTGCCCTGATGAAATCGGCCTGGTTCCCACTCTTGCCCTGATGAAATAGGCATGGCTCCCACTCTTGCCCTGATGAAATCAGCCTGGATACATGTCCAGTGCCCATGATGAAATCGGGCTGCCCCCCCCTCCAGTGCCCTAATGAAAGCTGCCAAGTTCCCCCTCCAGTGTCTGGATGTAATCAGACTTGCCCACCATCCAGTGTCAGGATTGTAATCAGCCTGTACAATCCTAAAGAACCCTGATGCAATCGGCCTGGATCCCTTCCAGTGCCCTGATGAAATCGGCCTGGCTTCCCCTCCAGTGCCCTAATGAAATCAGCCTGTATACATGGGCAGTATCCAGGATGAAATCGGGTTTGTTCCCCCTCCAGTGCCCTAATACAAGCTGCCAAGTTCCCCCTACAGTGTCCGGGATGAAAGCGGCCTGCTTCCCCCTCCTTTGTCAGGGATGAAATCGGCCTGTCTCCCACTCCAGTGCCCTCATGTGTTTGGACTGACTCCCCCTCCAGTGCCCTGATGAAATCAGCCTGGTTCCCACACCAGTATCCAGGATGAAATGAGCCTGGCTCCCCCTACAGTGCCCTGATGAAATCGGCCAGGATCCCCCTCCAGTGGCCCAAATCAAATCAGCCTTGCTCCTCCTCCAATGTCCATGCTCAAATTGGCCTTCTTCCCCCTGCAGTGCCCTGATGAAAACAGCCTGGTTCCCCCTCCAGTATCTGGCATGAAATGAGCCTGGCTAACCCCCCCCCCCAGTGCCCTAATGAAATCGGCCTGGCTCCCACTCTTGCCCTGATAAAATCGGCCTGGCTCCCTCTCTAGCCCTGATGAAATTGTCCTGGCTCCCCTAATGTAATCAGACTGGCTACACGTCCAGTGTCCACTATGAAATCGGCCTAGGACCCCCTCCAGGGCCCTGATGAAATTGGCCTGCCCTCCCTCCTGTGCCCTGAGGAAATCAGCCTGGCTCCTCTCCAGTGTCGAGATGAAATCGGCCTGGATCCACATCCAATGACAAAGATGAAATAGGCATGCGTACCCCTAGAGTGCCCTGTTGAAATTGGCTTGGGTCCCCTTGCAGTGCGGGTATAAAATCAGCCTGGGTCCACCTCCAGTGTCCAGTTGAAATGGGCCTCGCTCCCACTCCAGTGTCAGGAATGAAATCGACCTGGCTCCCCCTCCATTGATTTGATGAAATTGGTCTGGCTTCCCCTCCATTGGCCCAAATGAAATCAGCCTCACTCCCCCTCAAGTGTTCAGGATGAAATAGGCCTGTGCCCCATTTAGTGCCCTGATGAAATTGGACAGGTTTCCCCTCCAGTGGACTCATGATATCTGTCTGGCTCACCCTCCAGTGCCCTGTTGAAATCGGCCTGGCTCCCCATTCAGTGTCAGGATTTTAATCAGCATGTACACTCCTATAGTGCCCTGATGAAATCGGCCTCATTCCCTTCCAGTGCCCTGATTAATTCGGCTTGTTTCCCCTCCAGTGCACTGAAGAAATCAGCCTGGCTACCCTTCCAGTGTCCAGGATGACACTGGCCTGGGTGTCCCTTCTGTGCCCTGATGAAATCGTCCTGGCTCCCCCTCTAGTGCCCTGATGAAATAGGCCAGACTCCACCTCCAGTGTCAGAGACATAAACAGAGTGGGTACCCCTACAGTGGACTGATGAAATCAGCCTGGCTCCCCCTCCAGTGTCCAGGATGAAATCAGCTTGTCTCCCACTCCTGAGTCAGGGATGAAATCGATCTGTGTCCCCTTCCTCTGTCAGGGATGAAATTGGCCTGTCTCCCCCTCCATTGCACTGATGAAATCAGCCTGGCTGCCCCTCCAGTATCAGAGATGAAATCAGCCAGTGTTCTCCTCCAGTGCCCTGATGAAATCGGCCTGGGTCCCCCTCCAGGGCCCTGAAATAATCAGCTTGGATCCCCCTTGAGTGTCAGGGATAAATTCATTGTGTATCCCACTCCAGTGCCCTGCTGAAATGGGCTTGGTTCCCTCTCCAGTGTCAGGGATGAAAATGGCCTGCCTCCTTCTCAAGAGCTCTGCTGAAATCGGCCTGACTCTTCCTCCAGAGCCCTGATGAAACCAGCCTGGCTCTTCTTCCTGTGTCCATGCTGAAATTGGACTGGGTCCCCACATCAGTGACCTAATGAAATTGTACTGTTCCCCGTCTTGTGTCCGGATGAAATTACCCTGGTTCCGACTCCAGTGTCAGGGATGAAATCGGCATATATACCTATACAGTGGCCTGATGAAATCAGCTTGGTCCCCCTGCAGTGCTGGTGTTAAATCAATCTGACTCCCCTCCAGTGTCAGAGATGAAATCAGTCTAGATCCTCTCCAGTGCCCTGAAGAAATGAGCCTGGCTACCCTTCCAGTGTCCAGGATGAAATCGGCCTGTGTCTCCCTCCTGTGCCCTGATGAAATCGGCCTGGGTCCTCCTGCAGTGCAGGTATAAAATCAGCCTGGCTCCCCCTCCAGTGTCCTGGGAGAAATCAGCCTGGATCCCCCTGTATTGTCCAGAATGAAATTGGCCTGGCTCCCCTTCCTGAGTCAGGGATGAAATCAGCCTGGCTCCCCCTCCAGTGCCCTGATGAATTCGGCCTTAGTCCCCCTCTAGTGCCCTGATGATATCAGTCTGGCTAGCACTCCTGTTTCCATGCTGAAGTTGGCCTGGGTCCCCCTCCAGTGCCCTAATGAAATCGGCCTGGCTCTTCCTCCAGTGATAGGGATGAAATCGGCCTGGATACCCTTACAGTGCCTTGATGAAATTGGCATGGTTCTCATTGCAATTTCAGGGATGAAGTCAGCTTGGCTCCCCCTCCAGTGTCAGGCATGAAATCTGCCTGGCTCCCTCTCCAGTGCCCTGATGAAAATGGCCTGGCTTCCTTTCTAGTGCTTGGATGAAATTGGCCTGGCTCCCACTCTTGCCCTGATAAAATCGGCCTGGCTCCTTCTCTTGACCTGATGAATTCGGCATGGTACCCCTCCAGTGCCCTGATGAAATAAGCCTGGGTCCCCCTCCAGTGTCCTAATGAAATCAGCCTGCCTACACATCCAGTTTCCAGGATGCAAATGGACTGGCTACCCCTCAAGTGCCCTGATGAAATCTGCCTGTTTCCCCCTCCAGTGTCCAGGATGAAATTGGCCTTGCTCCTCCTCCTTTGACAAGAAAGAAATCGGCCTGTCTTCCCCTCCAGTGCCCTAATGAAATTGGCCTGACTCATCCTCCAGAGCCCTGATGAAACCAGCCTGGCTCGTCCTTCAGTGTCCATGCTGAAATCAGACTGGGTCCCCCCACCAGTGCACTAATGAAATTGGCCT
Organism: Onychomys torridus; assembly: GCF_903995425.1. Lineage (NCBI taxonomy): Eukaryota > Metazoa > Chordata > Mammalia > Rodentia > Cricetidae > Onychomys > Onychomys torridus. The sequence continues at coordinate 18,134 of NW_023411865.1, read as the reverse complement.
GGCACCCATCCAGTGTCCGGATGAAATCAACATGGCTCTGCCTCCAGTGTCAGGGATGAAATAGACATGTGTGCACCTACAGTGCCCTGATGAAATTGGCTTGTATCCCCCTGCAGTGCTGGTGAACAATCAGTCTGACTCTTCCCTGCAGTGTCGGGAAAAAATTGGCCTGGCTCCCACTCCAGTTTCTAAGGATGATATCGGCCTTGCTCCCCATCCAGTGTCCAGCAAGAAAGCAGCATGGCTCCCCCTCCAGTGCCCTGAGGAAATTGGTCTGGATACCCCTCCAGTGCCCTGATAAATTCGGCTAGGCTCCCCATTCTGGGACCTGATGAAATCTGCCTGGATACCTCTACAGTGCCCATATAAATGGACCTCTGTCCCCTGCTGTGTCAGAGATGAAATCGGCCTAGATCCTCTCCATTTCCCTGATGAAACTGCCCTGTTTCTTCTCCAGTGCCCTGATGAAATCAGCCTGGCTACCCTTCCAGTGTCCAGGATGAAAGTAGCCTGGGTCTCCCTCCTGTTCTCTGATGAAATTGGCCTGGATCCTCCTGCAGTGCTGGTATAAAATCAGCCTGGCTCCCCCGCCAATGTCCAGATTAAATCAGCATGGCTCCCCTTCCAGTGTCCTGGATGAAATCAGCCTGGCTAATCCACCACTGTCCGGGATGAAATTGGCCTGACTCCCACTCCAGTATCTGGGATGAAATCAGCCTGTATCCCACTCCAGTGCCCTAATGAAATCGGCCTGGCTCCCGCTCAAGTGTCAGGGATGAAATCGGCCTGGATTCCCTTACAGTGTTCTGATAAAATTGGACTGGGTCCCCTTCCAGTGCCCTAAAATTGGCTTGGCTTCTCCTCCAGTGACTGGATGAAATCGGCCTGGATTCCCCTACAGTGCCATCATAAAATGACCAGTGTGCCCTTGCAGTGTCAGGGATGAAATCGGCCTAGATCCTCTCCAGTAGCCTGATGAAATTGACCTGTTTCCCCTCCAGTGCTCTGATAAAATCTGCCTGGCTCCCATTCCATTGCCGGGATTAAATTGGCCTGGGTCTCCCTCCTGTGTGCTTATGAAGTCTTGTTGATTGTTTGTCCAATGCTTCTCTTGGTTATGGTCATGTTGGTTCCAAAACATATTTGAATCCTTATCAAAAACCTTTCGATGTTCATGGTTTTCAGAATAATTGACTGTCAAGCAAGTATTAATGTGTGAATTACGAGGAATTACATCATCATTAGAGTAAGTCCATGAGTCCTTGCCATTAAAAGGTATTCCAAACTGACTATTCTGGTAATTATTTAGCAAAAAAATCTTAGCAATGTCATTATTAACCTCACTAAATATATTGGAATTTTCACAATTACTTTCCCTAGGATACATATTATGACACATTTCATTCCTAAAATATACATGTTGATCTAAATTTTGAAAATTGTCATATAGTGGAAGTAATTGCTCAGGAAACTCTACTGAATTCTGAGTAGAGAAAATAGCATACTGCTGACAATTTACATATTTTTCTGTGCTTAAAATACTCATTTCTTCAAATAATGTTGGAGTACCATTTAATCCCACAACATTTGAAAAGTATTGCAAAGAATTTGAAGCATTACACTGTGTGTCCCTTTGTGAAGTTTTAACATTTCCATGTGGAGTATATCCAGGTGCACATGCTTGGTGTGAATATTTTTCCATAAAATCAATGGACTCTGAACTTGTAATTGACACAGAGTATGAACTCTTTGGAGACACTAGAGGTTCTTGAGGTTTTTCATATGTTATACCTTTGGCATCTTTTCCATAAACATCCATCTCATCATAACATAATTCATATTGTCTCTTGTTGCCATGATAATTCCAGAACTTCCTTGTATGTAACATGTCAAAACCACTAGTTTCAAATATGTCTGTTCTTTCTTCTTGTAAAGAATCTTTTCTATACTTCTGTTGGAAAATATCCTGGGTCAGGTGATATGACAGAGCTGGAAGAAAAGAAAACAAACTCTTGACTTGTAAAATAATTTGAAAACAATAAGAAAATATAATGCATAAAATGAGAGCAATCTGGGGAACATGTCAAGACTGTACAATTGGAAATTTTCAAAGTTTTGCTGTAGGAACTAAATGTGCTTATGAAAAATGAGTGTAATTTCTGTAACAGGCAAACAGACAACAATTTTTGGGAAAAAAAGATGCTCTTTCCAACTTGCCATGTGCATTATGAACATGTCTATTGAATTCCCTGCTATGATCCTTTCTGCTTACACAATCATAGTCTAAGAAATCACAGTTTTTTTGTTGACTCTACTTCTCTTTTGGAACAGCCCCTTCATTCTCTTTTCCTTAACAGCATATGCTGGATGGCACCCCAACTCATTTTCTCCCACAAAGACAGCATACCATTCATCCTTCTCTAGGAACACACTAGATCCTCCTCAATCATGTCTGCCATCCTGTCCACATTATTATTATCTCCCATGAGTGGGCCACTAGGTCCTTGCTACCATATTCTCTCATCCACAACTGCAAAGATAACTTATGATCCCCAGACTCTGGGTTATTTCCTGCACACACAATAAAGATAGAAACTATAACCTGTCCTGCTAACTTTTACAAACACAATTGAAGGGCCCTGACTTTCATCTATCCCTAGCAAGGGAACACAGAATACTTCTGAGTTCTACTTCATGCAAATAATCAGTACATTTGATCCAGTCTTGCAACATATATTTAACAATTATTCTCAGACTGGTAACTCCACAATATCCCCTCATCCAAATTCCCTCACCAATTCCAGGTTCTAGCCTGTATTCCACCCTATGTGCTCATATTTAGACTGATAATCTCTATAAGGAATACTTTTAAATCCTTACAATGGGATATTTATCTTGTAAATCTTCTCAGCCCCTGTGCCTACTAGAAACCCCAACTCTCATGCTATATATCATCTTTCACATATAAGCTTCCCTGCATTTATTGTTGGCTGTTAAATCTGCTTTGTGAAATGATATAGAAATTACAATAGTTAACAAGAACAATTTTGATCACAAGAACATGATCATTATGTATGCTTTCAAAAAGTATTTTGTAAATATCAGAACATTGACAACTCTGTATTCAAGAAGCCACATAATTTGACTGAAAGTATGGGCTTAATGAATAAAATGTGGAACTGTGTTAGGACCTTAAAGTGTAAGAAGTACACACCATCAATAGTTGTCTTTCTGACAGTTGCTTGAAATTTGATACTTGAATGTTATCTGTTCTTTCTGGTAAATCTGCTGACTTCAGACTTAATTCCACGGCATAATGAAGTCTTATTCTCATGGAAATGTAAGCCCCATGAAACCTTTTTTGTTTCTACAAATTTTCCTGGTAAAAGTGTTTCATTACAACAATAGAAAATCACACAAAAAAAATATAAAAAATAAAGTCAGCATTTTATCTGCCCCATGTCAACCACTCTTAGACATACACTTCAATCAATAATTACCATGATATAGAAGATAAAAGAACTATCATAAACATTTTTAAAGAAGTCAAAGTACTTAAATTAGACACCAAGAAACAGCCCAATAAAATTAATGAGGAGAAACTTAAACACCTGAGTAATGTAAGAGACCACAGAGACACAAATAAAAACAGTTCAGTATTAAAAATATATACAAAAAGGTAAAGAATTACTGATGGAACTCAGAATGAAGTTAGAACAGAAAATTAATTAGAAAAGTCAAGGTAAAGCTTTATAAGTAGGACAGAAAATAGCAAATAGAATATTGAAATTCAATAAATCATGAAGAGGCATTTAACTGCTGACCAGAAATCTACATACATACATATATACATACATATATATATATATATATATATATTTATATACTATATATACACACATATGTGTATATGTGAGTAGAGCACAGGAAAGAAATATACATGTAATTCTGTACACTATAGGTATGGGAAATTTTTTAAATAAATGTATATATATAGCTACAAATCTTACCTCAATGACATAGATGAAATCTTCTTCAAGATCATAGAAGAAAAATTGACTAAACTCAAGAAAGTCATAACAGTGCAGATATTAGAAACATTCACAACACCAAATAGGCAAAACACATACAAAGAAATACCACAGAGCAAGTCCTAGTTAATATACAGCACAAAACAAGGGCATGAAAATCTGAAGATGAAAAACTAAATTTCTCATGTAAAGAAAAGCCCATTAGACTAACAGCAGATTACACAGGAGAAAGTGTTAGCCAAAAGGCCAGTAATAGAACAATCTAACTCCTAAAGAGAATGAGGGCCCATATTGACAATATCTGCTATGATTGAAGGAGAAAGAAAATCATTTTACATAATAAACATCATGAAAACATTCATAATGTGTAGTCCAATAGAAAATAAAATACAGGAAATAGTACTTAAGACTGATAATGGACACATGAAACTCCAGCCAGTAAAGCAGATATATCACTGCAGACCTTCACCTTAACTTCTGCTTCACTTAATCCAATAACACAGTACTGTCTTCAGCTCTGATAAAACAACTGACTGCAGGGAACCATGAGTTCATCTCCACTGACCACAACACATCTTCAAATTCTAACATAATTCTCACAACCTTTCTTGATCCAAGTACCCAACTCTGGCAGGAACTCCCTGGAAGCCACAGGCCACTCCTGCCAGGAAAGAAGTTATGTCAACTCCAGAACTTCACTTCTCACCATGGCTCTTTAAGTCCAATACAATCGTTTCAGCCTCAGCTGAGCTATAACAGCCTCAGTCTTGCTTATCTCTGAAGGATCCCACAGCCCAACTCTGAATCTTCCTTCTATTCTGGATAGCATTGTCCCACACTCTAAATTCACCAGAAACAAAGACCTAAGAACAAAACTGGGAATGGAAGCAGGGAGGCAAATTGCTGATCTTTACCTTTTTCTCTGCTCTTCTAAATTTATCCCCCAAGTCTTATCCGCAGATCTGGAAGAAAACACAACACCTTCTGAAGCCTTTCCTTCCCTCCTGTACCAATCTAAAATGGATCACACAGATTTCTCCATCCAAATCTTTATCTACTAATTCATTCCTTTGTTGCTACTTGAAAATCCAGGGGTCATTCTCTTCAAACACAGAGGCCTTCCTGACCAGAGAAGCAAGGACACTATTTTCACATCATCACTTATCCCTCCATGCTGCCATGTCCTGTCTCCCAATCTCATTCTCATAACTTTATCAGACATTCTGCTTTTGACTCTCTTCACTCATGGTCCACTTATACATGGATAAGAGACATGAAGACAGTGATAACAAAGCTACAATCTGTAGAATCACAGGGGGTATGAAACAGCTATATTTTCTTAGGAAGGGAGACAGAATAAACAAGTATAGATAGTTGTGAAAAGGGAATGGGAGGAACAAGTGTGCAGGGAGTGTAGAGATTTGGGTTCTATGCAAGAATATACAGAGATAGCTAAAATTAATGAGCATTTGAGGGGTAGTATTGAAACCAAAATTCAGTAGGAACTTCCAGAAATACATATGAGAGTTATCTAAAATATAATGCCAAATAATGGGGCAATCAGAGTCCCAAATGTCTCTCTCTTATGATCTAACACAGATTTTAGAATGAAAATTGTGTTACATAAAATTGAGTGTTTAGCCAAGGTGTCCAAAGGTGATACCCAATCAAGCCAGGCTATTGCCAGTTCTACACCTTCCACTCTGTGAACTGAAAACAAAATTTAATTGCTGAAGACAATAATTATATAAATCATTGAAAATGGAGACATAGGCCTTGTGCCTACAAAGAGCCTGAAACCCCTATTTTCTTTGGTACATGAACAATCTCTGCATTTTAAACAGAAACATATATGCCAAGTGAGCCAAAAAAACCCTTTATCTTCTTTGGTATTCTGCCAGCAAGATAAGTTAGGAAAAAGGTGGAACAAAACTTGATGGAACAAGCAATCAATGATTGATTTGACTTAAGGCCATTTCTCCAGATGGATAGCATACCTGACATTTCTTAGGTGACCATAAACTACATATTAGAGTGCCCATGGAATTAGTACTACTTCTTGTCTAAAAAAAGAAAAAAATGTAGTGATAAAATGACCTCATGATCTTCTGTAATACTCACAGATCAGTGTGTTGTTCATATTCATCATGGAAAGGTTCTCCTAAAGATTATACAAAAATTGTATGGATGTACTGCCAGACATGTCTACAGTGAATCAGAGATCTTCAATACTCAGCTCTATTTGAGATCATTCTATCTAATACTGCCCCTCCATAGTTCAAGGAACCCTAAAGAAGAAGAGAAGGAGGTAGTGTAAGAGCCACAGGGATGGACAATACCAGGAAGTCAAGGCTCTCTATAATAACATGGGTGTATTTCCTATGAACTAAGAGAGAATGAAGCAACAAGCACAGGGACTGCACAGATTTGTACAAGTTTTCTGTGTATAAATTGCGTGTTCCAGTTTAATGGTTTTATGGATTATCTGAGCATGAAAGTGAGTTTATGTCTGACTATTATGCCTACTTATCCTTTAATTCTTTTCATTCTGTTGTTTTGTCTTGTAAAACTTCAATGTGATAGGTTTTGTTTTATCTTATTACAATTTATTTTGTTATATTTAAAATAATCAAAGATTGAATGAAAACCAAAGCATTATATAAAATGTCAACAAACAAACTGTCATGTAACCTACTGAGGCATAACACAAATTTTCTCCAATAGAGTGACACTCAGTATATTAAACACTCCCAAACTGTTATTATATTCATGAGTATATGACCAAACATATAATGGACTTGCCATATTATTTGTGTTCTTTAATTTGGTTATGTGTTGATGGGTTTTTTGTTTGTTTGTTTGTTTCTGTGTATTTTGTATAGGTTTTATTTTGTTTCCTTGGTTTGGGGGCCATTGTTATTGTATTGGGTTTCTGTTTTTTTATGCACTTAAATTCCTATTGGTAAGGAGAAGAAGATGTAGAAAAAATTGGGAAAGAAGAAGTACATGATCAAAATACCATTTAACACTGTTAAAAATGAGACTAAAGAGAGGGATACGCTTAACAGAGAGAGTATAGAAGAGAAATAAAATCAGCTGCAAATAAAACAAAACACAAAATAAAAATAAGAACAAATACAACAAAATCAATAATACAATTATAAGGCATGAAACTAGGAAGTGGGAGAGTTATGAGTTAAAGTAACAGTGGGGAAATATCATCATAGTACATCATGTACAACTACAAAATTGTTAAAAATAAAATATAATAATTTAACAAAAAAATTATACTACATATAAATATCTACAATAACTAGAAATAATAATGGCATCAATTCTACAATAAAAATGACACATGCCAGATGGCTGGATTGAGAAATAAAACCAATTTTTCTATTGCTCCCAAAAACTCAGCTATAAAGATAGGAAGGGCATTAAAATGAAAGGATGAGGAGGGCCTGGGTTATAGTCAGAGAGGCAACTGCTCCTTGGTCCCAACGCTGGACACAGGCCACTCCAGGAGGACCTGACCAACTTGGGCCCAGTTTCCTGCTAATTGGCGGGCCCTGCAGGAAGACACCCATTTTCCAAGACTGCAGGCAGACACTGCAGTCTCCACACCCTGCTCCCACACCGATCTGCTGGAGAACCCAGCCACTTCCTGACACTCAGAGACCAGGCCCCAGCTTCCATCCACCCCAGAACTCCCATCTGGACCAGAGATTCCAGCCACTTACTGAGACTCAGAGACAAACCCCCAGCACCCATCTGCCTCGGAACTCTCATTTAGACCAGAGGTGAGTGCCTGGTGTTATAGCCAGAAAGGCAACTGCACCTGGGTCCCACCACTGGACACAGGCCACCCAAGGAGGAACTGACCAACTTGGCCCCAGTTTCCTGCCAATCAGCGGGCCCTGCGGGAAGGCTCCCATTTTCCAAAACTGCAGGCAGACACTACAGTCTCCGCACCCAGCCCTCACACCCATCTGCTGAAGAACCTAGCCACTTCCTGACACTCAGAGACCAGCCCCAAGCTTCCATCCAGAGACCAGAGGAACTTCCATTTGGACAAGAGGAGCTCCCATCTGGACAAAATAAGGAGACCCCAGGGAATTCCTGAGACTCAGAGTGCAGCCCCCCAGCTCCTATCCACCCAGCACTCTCACCTGGACCAGCGCTCCCATCTGGTCCAGAGCTTCCATCTGGACCAGAGAGAGGCTCCCTAAATCTGTAAACTCTCTCTGGAACAAGTACAATGATGAGACCAAGGATGAACACCGGAGGAGATGGGCAGACTTCAAGGCAGAAGTACATACAACAAAATGAAGAGCAATACAGCATCACCAGAACCTAGTCCTTCTCCAACAGCTAGACCTGAACATCACAGAATGGAAGAAGAAGAAGAAAACCACCTTATAAGTAACATCATGAAGAGGCTAGAGCTTTATATAGAAGAAATCAAAAATAAAGTACAGGAACAGACAAACAAAAAAAATGGGAAGAACGCTATAAAAAACTAGAGGAAAGGACAATTAAAGCAGAAGAAAATAATAAATCCTCCAGTGAAAATCATGAAAAAGCAAGGGAGACAATTCAAGAGCTGAAGAGGGAAATAGAAAAATAAAGAAGACACTAGCAGAAGGAATGTTGGAAATAGAAAATCTGAGTAAAAAACAGGAACTTCAGAGGCAAGTATAACAAACAGCATGCAAATGATGGAAGAGAGGATCTCTGGTGTTGAAGATACAGTAGAAGAAATAGATTCATCAGAGAAAGAAAACACTAAAACCAACAAAGTCATGACCCAAAATATCCAAGAAATATGGGACACCATCAAAAGACCAAACCTACGAATAATAGGGATAGAGGAAGAAGAATACCAACTCAAAGGCACAGAAAATAACAAGACCATAAAAGAAAACTTTCCCCACTTAAAGAAGTAAATGCCAATGAAGATACAAGAAGCCTATAGAACACCAAACAGACTAGACCCCCCCAAAAAATTCCCTTAGCCACATAATAATTAAACAACTAAATGTACAGAATAAAGAAAGAATATTAAGGGCAGCAAAGGAAAAAGGCCAAGCGACTTATAAAGGCAAACCTATCAGAATAACACCCAATTTCTTGATGAAGATTTTGAAAGCCAGAAGGACCTGGACAGATATAATGTAGACACTAAGAGACCATGGATGCCAGCCTATACTAATATACATAGCAAAACTTTCAATCATCATAGATGGAGTGAACAAGACCTTCCAAGGCAGAACCAGATTTAAACAATACTTATCCACAAACTTAGCCCTACAGAAAGCACTAGAAGGAAAATTCCAACCTAAGGAAGGCAGATACACCCATGAAAACACAGGCAATAGATAACACCACAGCAGTAAACCCCAAGGAAGAGAAGTTCACACACACTACCACCAAAAAATTAAAATGACAATAATAATTACAGGAATGAACATTCACTGGTCATTAATATCCCTTAATATCAATGGACTTAATTCACCTATAAAAAGACACAGACTAAGAGAATGGATACGAAAACAGGACCCGTCTTTCTGCTGCATACAAGAAACACACCTCAAATTCAAAGACAGATACCTCCTAAGAATAAAAGGCAAGGAAAAGACTTTCCAATAAAATGGTCTTAAGAAGCAAGCTGGTGTAGCCATTCTAATATCAAGCAAAATAGACTTCAAACAAAAACCAATCAAAAGAGAGGATGAAGGACATCACATACTGACCACAGGAAAGATCCACCAAGATGAAGTCTCAATACTGAACATTTATGCACCAAACACAAGGGCACCCACATATGTAAAAGAAACATTACTAAAGCTTAAATCACATATAAAACCCCACACATTAATAGTGGGAGACTTCAACACCCCACTTTTACCTCTGGACAGATTGGCCAAATTGAAACTTAACAGAGACATAATGGATTTAACTGATGTTATGGCTCAAATGGACTTAATCGATATCTACAGAACATTCCACACAAACAAAAAAGAATATAACTTGTTTTCAGCACCCCGTGGAACCTTCTCTAAAATCGACCAGATACTTGGCCAAAAAGCAAATCTCAACAGATACAAAACAATTGGAATGAACTCCTGTGTTCTATCAGACCACCATGGTTTAAAGTTAGATTTCAACAGCAGAAAAAAAATACAGAAATCCTACAATCTCATGAAAATTGAAAAATGTTCAACTGAATCACCAATGGGTTAAGGAAGAAATAAAGAAAGAAATTAAAGACTTCCTAGAGATCAATGAAAATGAATACACCACATACCCAAAATTATGGGATACTATGAAAGCAGTGCTAAGAGGGAAATTCATAACACTGAATACCCACATAAAGAAGCTGGAGAAATCTCATGCTAGTGACTTGACAGCACACCTAAAAGCCCTTGAACAGGAAGAAGCAAAGTCTCCCAGGAGGAATAGACACCAGGAAATTATCAAATTGAGAGCTGAAATCAACAAAATAGAAATAAAGAGAACAATACAAAGGATTAATGAAACAAAGAGTTGGTTCTTTGAGAAGATCAACATGATAGACAAGCCCTTATCCAAACTAACCAAAAGACAGAGAGCATCCAAATTAACAAAATCAGAAATGAAAAGGGGGACATAACAACAGACAATGAGGAAATTGAGAGAATCATCAGGTCATACTTCTAAAACCTCTACTCCACAAAACTGGAAAATCTAAAAGAAATGGATAATTTTCTGGATAGGTACCACATAACTAAGTGAAATCAAGAGCAGATAAACCATTTAAACAGTCCAATAACCCCTAAGGAAATGGAATCATTCATTGAAAGTCTCCCAACCAAAAAAAGCCCTGGACCTGTTGGATTCACTGCAGAATTCTACCAGATCTTCAAAGAAGACTTAATACCAATACTCTGTAAATTGTTCCACACAATAGAAGCGGAAGGTATATTACCAAACTTCTTATATGAGGCTAAAATTACCCTGATTCCTAAACCAAAAAAAGATGCAACAAAGAAAGAGAACTACAGACTGATCTCACTCATGAACATTGATGCAAAAATACTCAATAAAATTCTAGTGAACAGACTCCAAGAACACATCAAAACAATTATCCACCATGATCAAGTAGGCTTCATCCCAGGGATACTAGGGTGGTTCAACATACGAAAGCCTTTCAATGTAACACACGATATAAGCAAACTCAAGGAAAAAAACACATGATCATCTCACTAGATACAGAAAAAGCATTTGACAAAATCCAACACCCCTTCATGATAAAGGTCTTAAAGTGATCAGGAATACAGGGAACATACCTATACATAATAAAGGCAATCTACAGCAAGCCAACAGCAAACATCCAATTAAATAGAGAGAAATGAAAGCAATACCACTAAAATCAGGAACAAGGCAAGGCTCTCCCCTCTCCCCCTACTTATTCAATATAGTACTTGAAGTTCTAGCCAGAGCTATAAGACACATAAAGAGACTAAGGGGATACAAATTGGAAAGGAAGAAGTCAAGCTCTCCCTATTTGCAGATGACATGTTAGTATACATGAGTGACCCCAAAATTTCAACAAAGTAACTGATACAGCTAATAAAAGCCTTCAGCAATATTGCAGGATACAAGATCAAGTCAAAAAAATCAGTAGCCCTCCTATATACAGTAGACAAACAGGCTGAGAAGGAAATCAGACATACATCACCCTTTACAATAGCCACAAATGATATAAAATACCTTGGGGTTACTCTAACTAAGCATGTGAAGGACCTATATGACAAGAACTCTAAGTCCCTGAAAAAAGAAATAGAAGAAGATGTCAGAAAATGGAAAGATCTCCCATGCTCATGGATAGGCAGGATTAACATAGTAAAAATGGCGATCTTACCAAATGTAATCTATAGATTCAACGCAATTCCCATCAAATTTCCAACACAATTCTTCACAGATCTGGAAAGCATAATACTCAACTTTATATTGAAAAACAAAATAACCCAGGATAGCCAAAATAATCCTGTAAAATAAAACAAATTCTGGAGGCATCACAATCCCTGACCTCAAGCTCTATTATAGAGCTACTGTAATAAAAACAGCTTGGTACTGGCATAAAAACCAACATGTGGACCAATGGAATTGAATTGAAGACCCTGACATTAACCTGCACAGCTATGAACATATAATTTTTGACAAAGAAGCCAAAAATATACAAGGGAAAAAGAAAGCATCTTCAACAGATGGTAGTGGAATAACTGGATGTCAATGTGTAGAAGGCTGGAAATAGATCCATATCTGTCACCGTGCACAAATCTTAAATCCAAGTGGATCAAAGACCTCAACATAAATCCAGCTACTCTGAACCTGATAGTAGAGAAAGTATGAAGTACTCTTGAACGCATTGGCACCAGAGATCACTTTCTAAATATAACAGCACTAGCATAGACACTGAGAGAAACAATCAAGCAATGGGACCTGCTGAAACTGAGAAGCTTTTTTAGAGCAAAGGACCTGGTCAGCAAGACAAAGCAACAGCCTACAGAATGGGAAAGTGTCTTCACCAACCCCACATCTGACAGAGGGCTGATATCCAGAATATATAAAGAATTCAAGAAATTAGACATCAAAAGACTGTCAGTCAAATTAAGAAATGGGCTATAGAACTAAACAGAGAATTCTCCACAGAAGAAGTTCAAATGGCTGAAAGACATTTAAGGAATTGTTCAACATCCCTAATTATCTGGGAAATGCAAATCAAAATGACTCTGAGATACCACCTTATACCTGTCAGAATGGCTAAGATCAAAAGCACAGAAGACAGCATATGCTGGAGAATATGTGGAGCAAGGGGACCTCTCCTCCACTGCTGGTGGGAATGCAAGCTTGTACAGCCACTTTGGAAATCAATATGGCACTTCCTTAGAAAACTGGGAATCCATCTCTCCCAAGACCCAGCGGTAGCACTCTTGGGCATATACCCAAGGAATGCTCAATCATACCACAAGGGCATTTGCTCAGCTATGTTCATATCAGCTTTGTTTGTAATAGCCAGAACCTGGAAACAACCTAGATGCCCTTCAACAGAAGAATGGATAAATAAAATATGGAACATATACACAATGGTGTACTACTCAGCAGAGAAAAACAATGACATCATGAGGTTTGCAGGCAAATGGATGGATCTGGAAAAAATCATCCTGAGTTAGGTAACCCAGACTCAGAAGGACAAACATGGTATGTACTCACTCATCGGAGCATAATAGATGTAAAACAAAGATGACTAGTGTGCTACACAACTCCAGGGAGGCTACCTAGAAAATGGGACTCTAGGAAAGACCCAAGGATCACCCAATGACAGAGAAATGGATGAGATCAACATGAACAACCTGCATGACAGTGGGAATAATGAAGGGCAAGATTTGAGGGAAAGAAAGCTAAGGGGAACAGGAGATCTGAGCTGCATCAAGAACAGAAAGAGAGAACGAGGAATAACAGACCATAATAAATGAAGACCACATGAGAACAGGAATAGGCAGAATGCTGGAGAGGTCCCCAATAATCCACAATGATACATCCTCTGTAGACTGTTGGCAATGGTTGAGAGAAAGCCTGATATGACCTTGACTCGTGATCAGATGGCTAAACACCCTAACTGTTGTGCTGGAACTCTCATCCAATAACTGATGGAAGTGGATGCAGAGATCCTCAGTCAGGCCCCAGGTGGAGCTCCAGGTGTCCAACTGTAGAGAAAGAGGAAGGTCTGAAAGAGCATGAAATGTTGAAATCAAGATTGCAAAAAGCACAGGGACAAATAGCCAAATGAATGGAAGCACATGAATTATGAACCAAAGGCTGTGGATCCCCCAGCTGGATCAGGCCCTCTGGATAAGTGAGACAATTGAATAGCTTGATCTACTTGGGAGGCACTCAGGATGTAGGACCAGGATCTGTCCTTAGTGCATAAGCTGGTTGTTTGAATCCTTGGGCTTACACAGGGACCCATTGCTCAGTCTGGAAGGAGCTGACAGGCCCTGCCTGTACTGAATCCACCAGGTTTAAATGAATCCCCAGGTGTGCCTTGATCCTGGAGGACATGGGAATGGAGGGGAGGGACTGGGGGAAGTGTGGGTTGGGGGAGGGAGGGGAGAGGACAGGGGAACCCATGGCTGATGTATAAAATTTAAAACACCTAATAATAAGGAAAAAATAATGAAAAAAATGAAAGGATGAAACTTTTATTCTAATAAATGGGAAAAAAGTAGGTATTGCTATACTACTATCTTACAAAACAGACTTTATGGAAAATTAATAAGAAATATATAAAGAAGGAATTAACATTTGAATTAATTCAATAATCAATTAAGATGACATTACTACCCAAAATGTATATACATTAAATTAAGATACAGCCTACTTCATAAAATACTTAATATTTGAAATATACACTGAGATTAACAAAAACCTATAGTAGTACATGATTGTATCACCACACTTTCTTAAATATTCAGGCAATTGGGACAAAAAATAGCAAATAAATATTGGAAATAAGTAAAATCATACACCAAGTAGACAGAAGTGTTATCTATAAAATATCCCATGCAAACATGAAAGAATGTAAATTCTACCACTCAACCCATTGTAGACCCTCTAAATAGACACTGTAATGGAACACAAGACAACCTTAGTCAATTACAAAAACATGAAATGACTCTATTCTATGGGGCCTCAAAGCAATTAACCTTTTTTTGTTTGTTTGTTTGTTTTTTTTCGAGACAGGGTTTCTCTGTGTAGCTTTGCACTTGGTAATCCAGGCTGGTGTCGAACTCACAGAGATCTGCCTGGCTCTGCCTCCCGAGTTCTGGGATTAAAGGCATGCACCACCACCACCTGGCTGCAATTAATATTAAGGTTCCCTATTTTTTAAGGATTGGAGAACAACACTAATTAAGGCCCATACTGTTTTGGACCTTGATGAATTTCAAGCCATATATCTACTGATGATTGCTTGCACAGTTTGATAAGATGATTGCAAATATATTATGGAAATTTACATAATCATGAAGAACTCATGAATGTTCTAAATAGGAAAAAATCTACTTAGGTCTGTATTTCCTCAATTCAAGATTTATTTTAATATAGCAACCATAACAATTTAATACTATCTCCAGTGCTTTCAAACACAGATATGCAGAGTGGCATAGAACAGGCCCTCACATTTATTTTCAAACATACATTGAATTTCTATATTTCAAATCAATACTATTCACATGTGAATAGGCTAAGATCATCTAATATACACCTTGGGAAACATGTTGGGGACATTGTTCCCTCTGAAATCTTTAGGAATACTTTTTACTAACTAGCTTGCCTCAGTCTCCAGAAGGAATGCATTTGCCTTGCTGTGGACCTCTCCTATGAGTCAACGCTTCATTACAACTTACCAGGTTCTGTGAATCCTATATGCTCTATAACCTCATTCCAGG
This sequence comes from Onychomys torridus, assembly GCF_903995425.1. Taxonomy (NCBI): domain Eukaryota; kingdom Metazoa; phylum Chordata; class Mammalia; order Rodentia; family Cricetidae; genus Onychomys; species Onychomys torridus. The sequence goes on along the minus strand of NW_023411865.1, from coordinate 2,614 downwards.
AATTTTTTCTTTGGTCAAGTTTGGTGCATAGCTCCTGTGATGATATAGAATGTCCTGTACATTAGAAGAAACATATGACATAGTATTTACATGACCCAATATTATTGGAGTCCTAATGCAGGATTAAACTCAGATTAAGAAGGAAATAATGGAAGTTCCATATTTGACTTCCTCATTGTAAATGCCTTGTTAAATGCTATAAAATATTGAGAATTTTTTTTCAGTTTTCTCTCTCTGTATATTTAGTGACATTTAAATTACAACAAAGCAAAAGTACAAGCATGGAACATCATGTTATGATGGATGTCAATGCTTTATATGCTACAGAGTGCCTGCAGCAGTGTACAATATAAGATTGTAGGAATTATGTCATGTGCAGGACGATGGATATAAAAACAAGAATGAGTGACAAAAATGCGTGTTAATTTACCAAAAGTCAACCATTTGAAAAAAGAGATCTAAGAATCATTAACACAAAATATGTATGTCTCCTAATAATACTTGATAGAATTCTGAGGGATAAAATAATAATCATGCAAATCTTACCTGTACAGACCAGGTTGGTGTAGTTCTTCAACTTCTCATTGCCAGGCTTCTCAGAAGAGACCAGGCAACCCAATTCCTCTGTAGTGAGGTCTATGGCCACATTCTTGAAAGTCAACAGGTTCAGAAATAATACTGTTATAACTTATGTCCATTTATGTAATGCTTTGATGACACAGAGAAAAATTTGTTAAATATAAAACAATCTCTTGTAAGTAGTTAATATAGATAATTTGAATAGATTGGTTGTGAGAGGGAGGATGGTGTGAAATAAGTGTTGGTAACATAATGGGTAGAGAGGTATGGAATCAGTATTAAAGGGAAATCCAGAGTGAAATATGCTGTGTGATTTTGGCTTTTTGATTCTCTGGCAATACCAGCATGAAGCTAAGTGAAGGCAATTTTCTTCCCTATAACTCTGGCACAGAAAGACAGATGAACTTCCATCAGATATTAAAGTATGATGAGGCCTTTACCTGTTGTTTGAAAAGGAATATTGGGGAACAGTAGATTTTACAGCTAGAGGAGAAACTTGGTTTCTAAGGAATTCCAGAATTTCCATATAAACATTTCTCTAGGGATATCACAACAATAAAGGGAACCCTCTTTTCCTTTCCATTTCCAAGTTGAACTATAGGAAAGGCAGGTGAGATTCAAAATCAAGTAAAATGGACTCATAGGGGCTCACAGAGACTGAAGCAAAAGAGAACGTAAATGGGACTGAGCTAAGTCCCCTGAACATAGGTAACAGTTTTGAAGCTTATTCTTCTAGTGGAACTCCTAATAGAGGGAGCAGGAGCTGTCTCTGAATTTGTTTCCTACTTTTCAGATCATTTTCTAATACTGGGTTGCCTTGTTCAGCCTTAATAGCAGAGGATGTGCCTAGTCTTACAGTATCTTGACATTCCAAATTGGCTAAAATACATTGGATGCTAAAACTTGTCTGAATAAATAAGAGAAGGAGTGAATGGTGATACACAGAAGGACTGGAAGGTGAGGAGCAAGAAAGTGGAAGCTGTAGTCATGCTGGTAAAATTAATTAATTAATTGGCTAGCTAGTTAATTAATTAATTAATTAAAATAGGAAAAGAGATAGGATTGCTGATATCCTAAGGTAGGGCCTAATACAGAAGACACACAGGACATAGGCAGTTGAGACCAACGCAGCAGATGCAGAAGTAGAAGTATCATGTCAGCCAAAAGCGGATTATTTCTAAAACTAGATCTTCCTATAAATGTATCAGTGAACTCTCTCATAGGAGATAAAATGAATAAGTTATACTCCATATTCATATCCAGAATTGAGTGATCATCTAATATTTATAAACCCTTTATGAGACTGCAAACTGGTTTTATGATTAAAAACTCTGGATTTTCAGATGTGAACTGTGGTTTTCAATTGCTTATTGCGCAGAAGCAGTTTTCAGCCTTGTACTTCACAAGAAAATATAGATATTAAACCAACCTTCCCATCAACAAATACTTAGTGATAGCATAATATATTTTAAGCTTCGTAATTTTTACATGTCTCATAGGGGATGGAAAAGTAGGAGAGTTAAGAAATTATGTGGAAGGATATTGGCTCTAGGCACAAATGTAAAGCTAGCATGATAGAAATGTTCTTGAGTACATGTATGAACTAGTATTAAACACAGTTTGAGTGAACCTAAACAACATTGGTGGAACTTGCTCTTCCAATACCACAATCTATGCAATTAAGGGGCCAATAAAAGGCATGGCTTCCTTCTTTTTGAATGTGTGGTGTTCCCATTGAATGGCCCTAATAGGCTCATTTATTTGAGCACTTTTCTCTTTGTAGTTGGATCTTTTAAGGAACAAATTATAAGTTGTGCTGTCATGAAGGATGTTGCTCATCTTGGATAGGATTGATCTATCGAAGACTCATTTCAAGTATGAGTAAGCAGCACAAAGGTAAAGTCATAGAACATTGGCCTGTTTCAGCATCTCTGCCTTTAACAGCTTGAATGCAGATACAGAATAGTGGAAGTTTCCTTGTGTGTCACAAGGGACTAAAGATGATACCTGAAGAGAAACTTAAAGTATCTCTCCG
>NW_023411864.1:0-16611 GCF_903995425.1 Onychomys torridus | reverse complement strand
GGTGCATGTATAGCATAGTCTCGCTGTCAGAAGCCTGACAGAACCCCCCTCCTCCGTTTGTTTTTGTGGAGAGGATTGACAGCTCAGGCCAGTTGCCTAAATGCTGCTTCCGGTGATGTGGCCCTGAGGGTGGTACTTACCCTCTCCCTCCTTCGGTTCTCTCAGCTGCTCGAGAAGAATGCCCTAACCATCCAGCTCAGTGATACTAGCCAGAGACTCCATGAGACACAGCACCACTACAGTGAGCTCTTCAAATGCTGTGCTGTCCTGGAGAAGCAGGTGCAGGAGCTGCAGGTGGTAAGGCCGCCACAGAAAGTGCTCAGTGTGATAGTGGGGGTTGGGAGGGGAAAGCTAGGGGCTCCCTCCCTTGGACTGTGGACCACTGTCAGTTTGCAGACGTACAGTATCTGAAGAGTTTCCATCACGACTGCTATGCTGCTATTTTTTTTTTTCTAGGTGTCACAAAATGTAGATGCTACTCTAGGAGCACCCCTGGAAAATGATGGAACTTGTAAGAAGAATGATTCTGAGGCCACAAGGGAGCCACACCCAAGGTAGAAGATCAGGACTTGCCTTCCATCATGCACTATGTCCAGAGAAATTGGGTGGTAGACAAGAGAGGGTGATGGGAATGAATATGATAAAGACACATTATCTATATGTGTGGAAATGTCATAAGGAAACCTACGGTCAGTGTACACCGTTTTTACGAAATTGGGTTGTAATCTTGGTGGAGGTAGAGTTCACCGTATGCACTCAGTGTGTCTGTTATCTTGGCTAGTGTCACAGAAGTGAGGTAAAGATTGAACATCACAGTACCTAACAGATGGTGTGTAAGAGCGAACAAGAGTTATAGCACAAGGGCATACCTATAGCGTTACAAACGCTGGAATTGAAACTGTTCCGCAGGCTCCTATTGGTGAAATTATTAAGGCCCCTCCACGTAGTTAAAAGGGAGGTTTATTTTGTGGGGTAACTTACAAATGAAGGGGTAGGTTGCAGGGTCTGGCAAAGGTATGGTGCAGTCCGGCGGTGTTCTCTGGAGAACTCTGCTCGCTCTACCTCCAGCGTCCAGGGTCCCGGAACCAAGAGAGACCTGTCCTCTCAATCCTGGGTCTTCAGCTTCCTCCCTCCGCCCCGCCTTGTGGGCGTGACCATTACTGAAGCCTCAATGGGGGTTGGAACTTCCAGGCCAAGGCTGGGATGGCCACCCACTACAGGCTCCCTTCTCTCAGTGGGTATTTTTCTGCTGTTTTCTCTTTAGCTTTGCTACTGTGTTAGTTTTCCTGTTTGGTGAGATGCTTCCAGCCTTGTGAATTCGTATTAGAGATTGTGTTCTACACCTAGTTGATGTCCTTTGTTTGCCTTTTATCCTCAAGTGTTCCTGAGGCCCAGCAGGAACTATATAATACTCAGCAAGAAGTGAGCGAGTTAAAGAAGCTGCTGGAAGAAGAACGCAACCGAAGACTGAGCACTGAAAATAGACTCTCCCTGGCCGAGGAACAGATTAAATGGTAAGGTGTGGGAAGAGCCTTCTGTCCACTTCTCCCCCTTCCTGACCTTGCTCCTACACATTTCTGCAACCAGGCTCAGGGTGAGTTCAGATCTTAATCTCCCCTTGACATGGTCCTAGAGTGTCTGGAGAGTCATCACCAGGAAGCACAGTACTTCTGGAGTTTCAAAGGCTTGTGTTTTCCAGGCCAGTAGCTCGTAAGGGTTAGTAATATATTTACCACCCATGTTACACAAGTAAGCTGTACAAGGTGTCTTTCTTCATTCCAACAGTCACTCTATGAGGTATGTGCTGGGCTCTTCTGTGTCTGTGCCTGTGCATGTTGGGGGGCAGGAAGGCAAGGTCGGAGGACGATGTTAGGTGTCTTGGTTTATCACTCTCTACCATATTCCCTTGAGACAGAATCTCTCATTGAACCTGGCACTTTCAGTGACAAGGAGGCCTTTAGCCATTCTCCTGCCTCTGCTCTCTTCATGCTGGGACTACAGGTGTGCACAGTTAGGCCAGCTTTCACATGGGGCTAGGGATGTGAATGCAGTTCCTCATGCTTGCAAAGCAAGTGCTCTTACCCACGGCACCATCTCCACAGCCCAGGGTCAGATTTATTAGAGGGCCAAATAAATGCATTTTCTTTATCTATCTGACACCCAGACCCCCAGACCTTTGTTTGTTTTTGGGACAGGTCTTTCTATGTAGCTCTGGCTGGCCTGAAACTTGATTTGTAGACCAGGCTGGCCTTGAAATCACAGGGATCCTCCTGCCTCTGCCTCCCAAGTGCTGTGATTAAAGGTGTGTGTCATCACCACCTAGTCAGCCAATTGAAATGTTAAAGAGCATAACCTAAGGGAGAATAAAAGCCTGCTGAAGAAGAGTGTGGCTTGATTTATTGGCAAATGCAGTGCCAAACCCTGAAGTTCCCTTTGCCAGTCATAGGCTCTGTTGGGCAGCGTCTGCTGGCTTTGCAGAAGACCCTGCTCTTATCTGGCTAGGAGGGCCTGGATGTGTGTGATACTGTGGGCACTCTACCCCAAGTGTGATTTGAAGGACACAGCTGTGTACCACTTGTTACTTATTCCAAGTGAAGAAAGTCTCTGTGTGGGGGAAGGTAGTGTGGCTGTTGTGTGGCTGGAACCCTCTTTATATGCAAAGAACAGCATAGCAAGTATCTCCATTGTGTCCATGAGGGCAAGCCACCCTGTCTGCTGTCTCTTCCTTCAGAGTAAATGGCACTGGGGATGCCACTGCCTTCTTGCCATGCCTTCCCCAGGAAGCAGGGCTTGGCTGGGAGTTCTTTCATTTGCATGGAGCATATTCACAGCTTTTTGTTTTCAGCACCTGTCTAGGTAGCATTGAGGGTTGGCTCTGTGGAAGCACAGTGCAGCATGGTGCAGTGGCCGTGCCAAGACTTTCAGGCCTGTTTGTTCGTGGCTCTTTCTCCGCCACTTATGAAATTGTTCAGATCTCTGAAACCTGGTCCATGGGGAGGTTAATCCCCCCCTCGGGTGTCATTCATCTGGACCACTTGAGACAGCTTAGTCAGGATGACTCTGGAGCCTGTGTCTGGACCACATGAACCTAAGCTTAGCCCTCCCCGCTTTCATTCTGGCCGAGAGTGAATGGAGAGAGGGTGGTTCAAGGATGGCCCACCTAGACCAGGGTCAGGTTAAGGCATTTCGTCTCTGCTGAAGAAGAGAGTGGCCCACAGAGAAGCAATGTTCAGCTGATGGAGATCCCCTGTGTGGGGAAGAAACATGAAGAGGAAAGAGGTGTGGCCTTCCCCCACTCCAGGTGAGCTGTGTGTCCCGATGGCAAATGGATGATGAGCCGTGCCCTTGCCCTGTTTTCAGAGACCACTGAGTAATGGCAGCTTCTCATGAACGGAGAATTTCCCAAATGAAGTAATAAGTCAATCAGCAGAGGACTGCAGGGGCTGCCACTTCAACTTCAGTCTAAGTTCAAAGGCAGCCTGGGCCGCAAAATAAGACCCTTTCTCAAAAACAAACAAAAAGCGGGTGGGGTGGAGAAGGAAGCAGGGAGAGAAATTAGTGAGTTTCTGAATCAAATGTGGCATAGAGGGGTAAAAGAACAAGAGGCATGCAGACAAATGGGTATTGGATCGCAGTTCCACTGATTGTTGGTCACGCTCCCGAGGACAAGACACTAACCAGCTTCCCAACTGGAAGGGTGACTGGGAAGATTCTCATGCAGCCGCCCTGTGTTGTATCTTCTTCCTCAACACAGGCTGACGCAGAGAGAAAGGGAATCGGCCCGGACTCCTATCACTGGTGCCTATGGCTCTCAGGAAACAACTGTTTTAATAGATATCCCAGGCATCAGCTGTCAAGTGGTAAGAGGGAAGGCCACAGAGAGGACTCTGCTGTGGGACTGGGCTGCAGGGATGGAGATGGGCAGTGTTGTAGGTGTCCAGCTACTAAGGAAACCTTCCCAGGATGCCTCTCTTCTGTGAGGATGGGATCAGCTTGACTTAAATGTGGGATTACTGGTGAAGGGAAAGAGCTTGGACTTCCCCATTTATTGTTATTGTTGTTGATATTTTGTTTGTTTCAGACTCGGAGTCATGCTGGGTGTAAGCGGGTTCTGTGTTCACTATGCCGTTCCCGGACCCAAATGCCAGTGTTTGCAGCCATCTACTTCCTGTTGGTCCATGTCCTTTTCATCCTCTGTATCACAGGTTATCTGTGAACTTGACTCTCAGAACCTTTAATTCATTTGTATCTAACATAAGAATTGTTTGTTCCAGAAAGCCTTCCCACTTTTTTTTTTTCCTACCCCTATTTCCTTGGAAAATTCTTGTGACCACAAAGGTAGAAGTGAGGACAGTTTGGAGCTGCAAACCTGGTGTAGCCTATTTGTATCCTGAATGTTCCAACACAGGGGTCCTGAGACCGTGCGGGAGCATCACCGCTTCTACTGAGCCACCACACTATTGTGCGGGTGTGAATTCTGTCTTCAATACCATTGTCCCCTGCCTCTGGGAACAGGGCTAAGGCAATGGAAAGAGAAGGCAAAACACCTGAATCCAGACCTGAGAGCAGCGGTCACGAGTGGCTCCCACTGTGCCTGTCTCCCCTGCCAGCCACTGGTTTTGTCATTATGGACATGATGTGTTCCCTTCCTGTACCCATCATCTGAGGAAGGGCGAAGACTGATTGACCCACCAACTCTTTGTTTCACATTGATTAAATTTTAGTCACAACATCCCAAGGACTTCCGGAACTCCTGTAAAATAAAATAATAAAATTATTTTCAGAATAAGGAGTTGTGTTGGCACAGATGTTATGGACCTGTGTTTGCGCTCTATGGAGAGTGAAGGATGGAGGAATGCTAACTAGAGCAGAAAGTTGTGAAAACCCTCCCTTCTCGATGTCCAGCATGGGATGGCTGTGAGCATCCTTCTAGCCTCAGCCACTGGAGCCGAAGGAGGTGAGGTATAGTGAAGACGCCCATCCTGAGATTGAGTTAGAGGAGCGGAATCATGGGGTGTGAAATTCCCAAAGCCTTGTGAATAGTTCTGAGAGAACTCTGGAAAATATTGGGCCACCGAGTATGGTGGCTCTTACCTGTAATTCCAACCAGCACTTGGGAGGCTGACGCAGGAGGATCATAAGATCCAGGTCAGTCTTGTCCATATAGTAAGTTCAAGACAGCCTGTGCTACATAGCGAGACTCTGTCTGGAAAGAAAGAAAAAAAAAAAACCACAACAGCAAACAATAAAAAGTTTCCTAAAACAGGCCCCCCAACACACACCCAGTCAGGAGGGGAAGTTTCATAGCTCATGCAGGTTGGGTAGGTATAACCATGCTCTTACATGAAGTTGCTGCTTGGGAAAAGCTAGCTGGCTCTCTCAGTGCACATGTGTATTTTGAACCTGATCTCTCTGCTGTTCCTGCATGTTACACTCTGCTCCGCGAGGGATGAACATGGGGTATTTGTAAAGGGGAAATGAGTTTTCTTGGTGTCATCTCTGAAGTTCTATGGTTCCTCCAGAGAACTGCATTGCTATATGATGTGTTATAATGTCTGCTCTGATGATTCTAATTGTGACATTGGATTAGAATTCCAAATTAGCTAAAAAGATTTCCCCCTTTTACATATTTCTCTACTTTAAAATAGCTTTATCAGAACAAATAAAATGTTCCAAGTCCAGCTTCCACTTGGAAGTGAACGTAGAGGCTTTCTATTCTGCAGAAACACCGGCCCTTCTGGGACCGACCCTCTCGGGGTTCATTATCTCTAAGCCAATCCGGTCAGAACCCCACAGATGACCAAGATGAGGACATCCAGGGTCAGAGTCAGTAACTTCTTAGTAGTATTAATTTTCAACCAGAGATCCTGGGGACTTTATTTGCCTCCTCTTTGTCACTGAGGACCCCAGGTTTCCCAAGGAGTCCCCCTGGGGGATTATTTGTAAAGCAGCCAGTCAAAGCGAAAGGGTCTATTTCATTGGTCCAAACAAGTCACTTGAAGATAGAAGGGCAGGGCGGCAGAGTTGAACAGTGTAGAGTGTGTCAGGGTTCACATGCACTTCTTGGAGAAGTCCATCTGGAGTCAGACTTCTGTCAGTGAGCCCAGGCCCCACATAGCTTCCCAGCAAGCTAGGGAACTTTCTCCCCCGTTTCCCAACAGTTACCCTTTGGGTGTCGGTTCTGTGAGCCCCATTGTAAGTGCTATAGGTAATGAAGAAGTGTTTGTTACTAAGGCTCGCCCTTCAAAATTCAAATATAGATCAGTATCCCACTAAGCCTTTCTTGATTGCTGCAGCCTATATCAGATGTTATGTTTTTGTTTTCCTCCCTGAGACCTGGCCTCTACAACCATGTTGGAGCCCAGGCTACCCCTTAGTGCTGGAATCACAGATGTTGGCTACCACACCTACCTGGCCCGTTGTGAATTCTTTTACTATCTTAGGTGCAACTGCCCTATGTAGGACACAGAGTGGTCCTACAGCATTCTTGAACCTGTCTTAACTGTTAGGGATGTGGCTCGGCGGTCATTTTTATAACTATCCCATGACCTAAAAAAAAAAAAAGTTTAAAAATACGAGACACAGAATCACTTAACCCTTTAAATTACCTAATGCTTAAGGAAGTGACTCGAACTCCAGGAAGTGGCTGTGAGGACAGTGTGGCAGGAAATGACAGAAAACCTGAAAACGGAACTGAAGCAGCTGCTCAGTTTCTTGCCCTGAAGTGCCAGTGGCTGGAGAGGCTGCCGGGTGTGGACTTGAAGAGCCAGAGCTGCGAGCTCACACAAATAGTAGTAAAGGTGGGTACTGGGAGCTCTGGGAGACTTGGGGAGCACAGGGCCCTGTGGAAGAGAAATCTGCATAGCACTTAGTTCTTGTCGAAGGAGGGCCCTGCCAATAGGTGTTGAACTTCTGATGGCCATAAGGCCTGGGCTGTGGTTGGCAATGAGCATCTGAAGAGAGGACCAAGGAAATGGCCTGCACTCAGGGAACATGATTGATCAGCCATCTAGGACTGTGGGTCCAGCCAAGTGTGCCCTGAGTTCTACTGATGTTGTACACAGCCCACTCTAAGGACTGGCTGCCCCTGGGCATTAAACTAAAAACACAAAGTAGACTTTTGTATCGTCTAGCAGGGACACAAAATGCACATGGGAAATGTAAGGGAACAGGAATTAACCCCATGTGAACATTGGTGCTGAGCCAAGTGCTTTTAGGAGCCAAATGCAAGCTTGATTATTCAGCGAGGGTAACTCTCTGTTTGTGGGAATCCCAGAGTGTCAGAGACAGGCAGCTATACACTCTTCACTATTTAACATTGGGGAACAAAATCACAGTAATCAGTGTATTGGTGAAATTATTAAGGCCACTCCACGTAGTTAAAAGGGAGGTTTATTTTGTGGGGTACTTACAAATGAGGGGGTAGGTTACAGGGTCTGGCAAGGGTATAGCACAATCCAGCGTTGTTCTCTGGAGAACTCTGCTCGGTCTACCTCCAGCGTCCAGAGTCCGGGAACCAAGAGAGTGAGTACTTCCCGATCCTTCGTCTTCCGCTTCCTCCTCTGCCCCGCCTTGTGGGCGTGACCATTACCAAAGCCTCAGTGGGGGTTGGAACTTCCAGGCCAATGCTGGGATGGCTACCCACTACATCTCCCCCTTTTGTCTAAATAAGAAAGTTCTAACCTAATACAAGACTATATACAAAGAGATGGTTGTCAAATATTGTCCAGGAGTAATGAGGGATAATGACCTAGATAAGTTGGAATTACAATAAGTGCAAACAATATCAAGCAAAAAACACATAGTAAAATCCAGGGAAGTCTAGGGCATGGGTAGGTGGCGTGTTACAAAGATCATTCCAAAAGGTGTCCTATCCTAAAGAACCTGAGTCTAATACTTAATATATCCTATCTAAGATATTATATATGTATATATACTAAGTTGTAACTATAACTGCTAATCTCCAACCTCATCAAAGACCTGAGAAGGAATATAATAATATCTGAGAAATGGGAGAAGGACGCAAGCAACTTTCGGGAGTCTTGCAAGAGTAGACAGAGACAGCTAGCAGCCTGGACAGTCACCTAACGTTTCTCAGTATCGTTGGTGCATTCAAATTGGCTACAGGCCTAGAGTATCTGGCAGACCATTTTCAGAAGCATGAATTCTGAAAGACCATCTTACCCTGTCTTGGCAAAGTATAGTGGTCGCTTTCCTTGTGTCCCGCTTGTCCAGAAAGGACAGCATTTGTACTGTCAGCAGTTGAGGCGAGGGCAGTTCTTTGCCCAGTAGGCCATTTTGTGCCAAGAAGACAAAGACAAATTTCCAAATGGAAATGTCTTAGAAGCCCAACATTCTCTCGGGATCAAATTGGTGCTGCCAGGAGCAATTATGTCTCATGTCAACAGAATTCTAAGTTATTTAAATGCCATGTTCTCTAGGTCCATGAAGTGTTTGAAGATTACCTGTCCATCTGACCTATGTATTTATAAATCTGGATAACCTAACTAACATAATTATAGCGATAACAAGCATAGGTGACAATAACTATGTAAGTCTTATCTACCTAAACAACCTAAGGACTAAGCTTCCTATAAATAAGGCAAACAGTCTGTAAGCAAATGTACAGTAAAAGGACAATGACTTTAAATTGTGACAATACACAAAATAACTTTAACAGAGGTAGGAATGTATAGTGCAATATGCAATATGATAATAATCCTAAATATATATCAGTATACAGAATATCTTAAACAGAAGTAGAACATACATACAGTATGAGAGATATAAATTCACATTTGTATCAATATACAAATATTTCACATAAGAGTAAAAATATGTGTACAATATAACAAACATAGTTCTGTATTTGTATCAATATACAAATTATCTTAAATAGGAATGTAAAAATTTTATAATTTTATCAACATATAAGAATTCATAACAGTGCAAAGGCTGCTATATTACTAAATTTGTTTACTAATGTATATGACAGTCTACCATAATATCTTATACCTATCCATTCCATTTCTTCTTTTCCCATTTTTTTTAAGACATATTTTCTTTCCTTAAGGAGAGTACTGAGTTTAACAGTTTCTTCCACCCCCAACCCTAGAACCATTATCCATAACCCTGAGAAATATGAACCTTAGGGAGAAGGGGCGTCGTTTTCTTAGAATTGCTTCCTGCTGTTTAGGGAGCGATGGTATCTCTGTTGGGTATTGTGAGAAAGCTCAGATAGTTAAATCTCAGTTGACTAACTGTAGATTCTGCAGCAACTCTCAGAGTAATGGGTAAGACTGTCTGAAATTTTGGCAAGAAGTGTAGTATGATGATGATTACCATGGCATCATTCTGGATTGGGTAGAGTTGTTGTTGTTGGGGCCCCATCTTCCTTCTGGAGACTTCAGAGATTGCTATTGGAAGAAACTTATTTTTTATCAGAATGGAAGGTTTGGATTTAAAGATGTCATGACATGTAAGAAAGGATTCCAAGAAAGCAAGAGTAAGCATGGAGAGAATTAGAAGCTTGAAGATAATGGTCCCTTATAATTGGTTTCCTTCTGTCTCACACCAGAGGGCTCTTCTGATATGGGACTGAAGAATCTCTCAACCTTTTCTTTTATCAATATGCTTGGGTTTAGAGAAGGAGTGAGCCAGTTCCATCTCCAAAGCCAGCTTGGTTTATGATTAAATTGGAACCACAACTATTCTAGATTGATAGAGATATAGATGTTAGACAGTGATATCTTACCCTGTGTAGATTGGTACCAATAGATTCTTTCTTTCTGCTGTAAACATCCGGATATCCAAGGCCTTATGATTTCTGGAAGATGGGTATTTCCATTATCCTGGAAAGACAAAAACAGAACCCTACCCCAACCTTTGTTAATTTTTTCTTACAACCTGAAGAGATGTCATATTGGTGGATGATCTTTTATTTCTCCTCATCAAGGGGTTTCTCCTGTTCGAATCGAATTTTTATTAATTTTGTTGGTATCCATAGCTTTTCTTCTCCTGTGGAAACAAAAGCAAAACCCCTTCCCCAACGTAGGACATATCCAGGTTTCCATTCTGAGGTCAACACATCTTTGAAATAAACCGGTTGGTTTAGCTCAGGAGTTTTGTCTGTCGTCCAATGTCTCTCCGCAGCTGTTGTTCCTTTCTCATCAGCATTGAGAAAATTCAAGGTTAATAAAGCACTATGCAATCTATTTCTAGGAGTCATTGTTACCTGTTGCTGTTTATTTAGCATATCCTTTAAAGTTCGATTGGATCTTTCTATGACTGCTTGGCCTGTGGGATTGTGTGGTATACCTGTAACATGCTTTATATTGTAATAAGCAAAGAACTGTCTCATTTTATTGGAGACATATGCTGGGGCATTGTCTGTCTTAATTTGTACAGGTATTCCCATGATGGCCATAACTTCTAATAGGTGTGTAATCACAGAATCAGCCTTTTCAGAACTCATAGGAGTTGCCCACTGAAATCCTGAATAGGTGTCAATGGTATGGTGTACATACTTTAATCTTCCAAATTCTGCAAAATGAAACACATCCATCTGCCAAATTTCATTTCTTTGTATACCCTTTGGATTGCTTCCTGCAGGTAATGGAGTTTGGTTATAGAAGGAACAAGCAGGACATTTTTTCACAATATCCTTAGCTTGTTGCCAAGTAATGGAGAAATCCTTCTTCAAACCTTTGCTATTTACATGGTGTTTCTTATGAAATTCTGAGGCTTCTAGCACATTACCTATTAGTAACTGATCAATCTCACCATTACCTTGTGCTAGAGGTCCTGGCAGACCTGTATGGGATCTGATATGTGTTATATATATAGGATGTTCCCTTTTTCTGATGATTTCCTGCAATTGTATGAATAATGAAGTTAATTCTGTATTATCAGGGATAAATTCAGCAGTTTCAATGTGTAAAACAACTCTCTCTGCATATTGAGAGTCAGTGACTGTATTGAGGGGTTCTGTGAAGTCCATCAGTACCATAAGAACAGCATACAGTTCTGCCTTTTGTACAGAGCTGTATGGACTTTGTACCACTTTACTTAAGTCTCCTGATTTGTATCCTGCTTTCCCTGATTTATTTGCATCAGTATAGAATGTGAGGACTCCTGAAATTGGCTTGTGTCGTACAATGTGAGGAAGGACCCATTCAGTCTTCTTTATGCATTCTATTCTCTTGCTTTTGGGATAATGGTTGTTAATCTCTCCCAAAAAGTTACTGCAGGCTCTCTGCCAGTATTCATTATCTTTCCATAGTGACGAAATTTCCTCATTAGTTAAAGGTACTACAATTTCTGCTGGGTCCATTCCTGTCAACTGATGAAGTCTTAATTTACCTTTTTGAATCAAATCAGAGATCTTTTCTATATAAGTCTTTAATTTCTTATTTGGTTTACGTGGTAGGAATATCCATTCCAATATAATATCTTCCCTCTGCATCAAAATACCTGTGGGGGAATGTCTGGAGGGGAATATGACAAGAATACATTTAAGTTCTGGATCCACACGATCCACATGTGCTTCTCGAATTGTCTTTTCTACTAGAGCCAATTCCTTCTCAGCTTCGGCTGATCATTCTCTTGGACTATTTAATTCTTTGTCCCCTTCTAGAGTATTAGCCAAATTTTGTAGTCCATCTTTGGGTATTCCCATGATACCCAATAAGTTGGAAATGCTTCCTAACAACTTTTGAAAATCATTAAGAGTCTTTAATCGATATCTCCTCAGTTGTACCTTTTGGGGTCTAATTTTTTGTAACTCTATCTTATATCCTAAGTAATTAATAGAATCTCCTCTTTGTATTTTTTCAGGAGCAATTTGCAGTCCCCAGTGAGGCAAAACTTTTTTTACTTCTTCAAACATGCTTTCTAATGTGTCTAACTTTGGATCAGCTAATAGGATATCATCCATATAGTGATAAATTATGGATTGTGGAAACTTTACACGAATTAACTCCAATGGTTTTTGCACAAAGTATTGGCATAAGGTAGGGCTGTTTAACATTCCCTGTGGGAGGACCTTCCATTGATATCTCTTGACTGGCTGAGAATTGTTATAATTAGGAACTGTGAAGGCAAATTTTTCTCTATCATTTTCTTGTAAGGGTATGGTAAAGAAACAGTCTTTTAAGTCAATAACTATTATAGGCCATTCTTTGGGTAGCAAAGAGGGCAAGGGCATCCCAGTCTGTAGGGAGCCCATTGGCTGAATTACTTTATTAATAGCTCTCAGATCTGTCAGCATTCTCCAATTACCAGACTTTTTTTTAATAACAAATACAGGAGAATTCCAAGGGCTGGTAGATTCTTCAATGTGTTGAGCATTTAACTGCTCTTGAACCAGCTGTTCTAAAGCTTGTAGCTTCTCTTTTGTCAGAGGCCACTGTCCAACCCAGACAGGTTTATTAGTTAGCCATTTTAAAGGTAAGGCAGTTGGTACTTCTGAGAGTTCGACAGCAGTTGTGCTCTGTTTGTGTACAGCCTGAATGGTTGGTGACTGGTTTTTATAGCATGTTATGATATTATTCCTAGAAACATGCATTGGCCTGTATTCCTTTTCTGAGAGTGTAGGAATTTTAATCTGGGTATTCCACTGTTGTAACAGATCTCGGCCCCATAGATTTACTGCTACATTTGCTACATATGGCTTCAGCATTCCTCTCTGTCCTTCTGGCCCTATGCATTCAACCCATCTCGA
Source organism: Onychomys torridus (assembly GCF_903995425.1). Taxonomy (NCBI): domain Eukaryota; kingdom Metazoa; phylum Chordata; class Mammalia; order Rodentia; family Cricetidae; genus Onychomys; species Onychomys torridus. The sequence goes on along the minus strand of NW_023411864.1, from coordinate 3,890 downwards.
ACTCTGTTTTATCTGAGATAGGGTGCCAATTCCTAAAAGTTGGACATCTACCTCTTGAAGAGGCCAATTTGGATGCCATGATTTTGGTGTAATTACAGTCACATCCGCACCTGTGTCTACCAGGCCCTCCAGAACCAAGCCATTAATTCGAATTCTAAGCTTTGGCCTTTGTTCATTTATGGAAGTCTGCCAAAATATTTGTTTTATTGTGTTCTTTGTAAACTGTGATTCATCTATCAGAGCTGTTTTATCATACATTGCAGTATCAGTTTTTAAATTAGACATTGGTTTATTCAGTTGTCCTGGAGAGGAATGTCTTCCACAGTAGCTGGGAATGTTCTTACCACATTTGATTTGGGGGCCTGCAAGAGGCCCCCTGAGGCGTTTCCCGCTACTAAAGGGTTGCCTCGTATATCTATTTTTGATCTGCACTCACTGGTCCAATGTCGGCCTTTGCCACATCTTCTACATAATCCAGGAGGTAGTTGGGGTCTTCTGTTTAGGCTATTCCTAGAAGGAGTATTACTTCTAGGATTACCCCATGTACAGTTTTTACTTATATGACCTGGTGTACCACATTTAAAACATTTGGTACCACGGGGCCTTCTTACACCCCTGGGATTTGTCTCTCCTATCCAAGCCTCATTACTGTAGTTAAGAGATTCAACACTATTAGTATACTGAATCCATTCTTCCAAAGGAGCTGATCTGATCTTTAATGGTGTAAGTATTCTTTTGCATTCTGCATTAGCATTGTCGAATGCCAAGGACTCAGTTAATACTTTTCTTAATTCTTTATCTGATACAGCTTTTGTTATAGCTGTGTTCAGCCTTTGTAAAAAATCAGTGAAGGATTCATGTGGTCCCTGAAATATCTTTGTGTATACCTCAGTTGCTTTTCCAGGTTCTGGAATTTTTTCCCAAGCATTTAGAGCTGCTTTACGGCATAGGGATATTGTATGCTCATCATAAATGGCTTGTACATTCCTGTCAGCGAAACATCCCTCACCAAGTATTTGATCTTGGGAGATCTCAAAACCTCTGAGTTTACCTTGTTGTTCTAAATTTCTTGCCTCTTCTCTCAACCAGGTTTTCCACTGTAACTGCTGGCTATATTCTAGAACAGCTGAAATTAACTGATGCCAGTCATCTGGAATGATTCTATGTGAGGTAGACCATGAATTTAACATCTGTTTTACGTATGTGGAGTGTATCCCATATGTAACTACTGCTTCCTTTATATTTTTAAAGTCCCTTGTTGAAATTGGTTGTAATGTATATGTCGTATATGGCTCGGGGTGTGTGTCATCTGCTGGCTTCTCATGGATGATAACAGGATAAGCCATTGTATGAGAGCCATTTGGAGATGTTACAACCTGTATGGTCTTGCCCTTCTGCTTATTAGGTCCCTTGTCATGTTTATTTAGAGTTTCCTCCAGGGCTTGTAAACGAGCACCTAGGGTCTGTTCCAGGGAGTAAACCTCCTCTCTTGTAAGGGATTCCAGATTTTTCATGGAATCATGGAAGTTTTTATGTTCTTCTGAAACACATGATTCTATGGACCTTATCTTATCAAGTAATGATAATTTTTCTTCCTTATATATTGTCTGAGTAGCTACAACTTCACTCTGGAGAGTTAGTGTTCTATCCATTAAATACTCATATTTATTATCAATAAAAGCAATTTTGGGTACAAGCTTGTTTTGTAAATTCTGGTTAGCAGATTCCAAAGAGAGAATCTTTTTATGTAAGTCCTGGCCAGCAGATTCCAGAGAAAGAATCTTTTTCTGTAAGCCTTCATTGCTATCTTTTAAAACCTGTAAATCCTGATTAGCAGATTCCAGAGAGAGAATCTTTTTATGTAAGCCTTCATTGCTATCTTTTAAAACCTGTAATTCCTGGTTAGCAGATTCCAGAAAGAGAATCTTTTTATGTAAGTCCTGGTCAGCAGATTCCATAGACAGAATCTTTTTCTGTAAGCCTTCATTGCTAACTTTTAAAACCTGTAAATCCTGGTTAACAGATTCCAGAAAGAGAATCTTTTTCTGTAAGCCTTCATTGTTATCTTTTAAAACCTGTAATTCCTGGTTAGCAGATTCCAGAAAGAGAATCTTTTTATGTAAGTCCTGGTCAGCAGATTCCATAGACAGAATCTTTTTCTGTAAGCCTTCATTGCTAACTTTTAAAGCCTGTAAATCCTGGTTAGCAGATTCCAGAAAGAGAATCTTTTTCTGTAAGCCTTCATTGTTATCTTTTAAAGCCTGTATCAGTCCCAATAATGACTCATCTTTGTTCTTATTATTAAACCAGTGTTTGAACACTGTGTGAATTATTACAATGAATGTCAAAATGGTACAGGCCAGATATGTCTTAGGGAGGTCGTATATTTCCAGGAAAATGTCATTCATCATACAGGCAAAAAGGTTATTAAATTCTTGTGAGGTAATGTTTTCAGCCATATTACAAGAATTACTCAAAATTTGTTAGTCGTTTTTAAGTTGTAAAATTATCAAGTACTTTTACTTGAAAGAAGCTTACCTTTCCGTGGTTTTGGGAGGTGCAGTAGCACTCTTCAGCCAGCAGGAGGCGTTGGTATAGCTCCAAAGCAAGGCCTGCTGGCAACCTTGGCTGGCGGCAGCTGAAGGCAGGAGCCAAGATGGCGGGGAGCCAGCACTCAGGGAGGAGTGGGAATGCCTCACTCACAGCGGTTTTCGCTGGTCTAGGGGCTAAGCTAGGGAACTGAAACAGGACAAACTGCTCCCTTTTTCGGGAATGGAACCGTGTAGGCGTCCCCTGGTTAAATGGAACTTTGCAGGCGGGTTTAGGTACCCGCCAGCTGGGGAGGAGGCTGAGGGAGGGAGCCGCCTGGGCCTTTGGAATTTGCCCCACGTGAGCGCCAGATATTGGTGAAATTATTAAGGCCACTCCACGTAGTTAAAATGGAGGTTTATTTTGTGGGGTACTTACAAATGAGGGGGTAGGTTACAGGGTCTGGCAAGGGTATAGCACAATCCGGCGTTGTTCTCTGGAGAACTCTGCTCGGTCTACCTCCAGCGTCCAGAGTCCGGGAACCAAGAGAGTGAGTACTTCCCGATCCTTCGTCTTCCGCTTCCTCCTCTGCCCCGCCTTGTGGGCGTGACCATTACCAAAGCCTCAGTGGGGGTTGGAACTTCCAGGCCAATGCTGGGATGGCTACCCACTACATCAGTGATCTGTCAAAGAATTTAATAATTGTGAATTGCTTAGTCTAGTATCTGGCTAAGTGATGTATACTGTGTTGCGTAACTGGCTGTGGTCCCACAGGGGCTGTTATATTACCGAGGTGTCTATGGACTGTTGATGCCATAAGATAACACTGTCCTCAGGCAATGGATGTGCCTGGCATTCTCTGTCCTTCACCAGATTATTCTCCAGCCTTCTACTTCAAGTTGGCCACCTTCTTGACTAGTTATCAACAGTACAAGCATATTAAATTATTTTTATCTTAAAAATGAGTATGAGGGGCTGATGGGAGAGATGGGCTGAGGCCCCGGGGTGGGGTGGGGAGATAGAAGGACAGAGGATGAGACCATCGGACCTCGCTGCTTCCTTATTGCTCATGAATATAGTTGACTTCTTCTTTCCAGTTTCCCTGTGTTGCAGGGCAGCCTCAAAGCCAGGACATGCCAAACAGAGGCCATAAGGATGTGGTTCACAGGTCATCTTTACCTGTTCTAACCCCTATCAGTAGCTGTTGCCAAGTAGGGAAGGCAAGACTCTTGGCCTGGTTAACTCCCCACTTCCCCCATTGCCCCTTAACACATCTCTAACCCACCTACCTCAGATTTCCCCATGGATGATCTTCTAGGGGTTACCAGAAAATAGGGGCAAGGGTGGAGGTTTCCAGGTGA
>NW_023411863.1:0-897 GCF_903995425.1 Onychomys torridus | reverse complement strand
AGGTTGGAATTTTCCTTCATCCATTGAGAAATTGGTTGTTATTCTGATGGGTTTGCCTTTATAAGGCACTTGGCCTTTTTCCTTGCTGCCCTTAATTTTCTTTCTTTATTATGTATGTTTAGATGTTTATTATTTTTGCGAGGGGACTTTTTTGGGGGTCTGTTCTGTTTGGTGTTCTATAGGCTTCTTGTATCTTGATAGGTATTTCCTTCTTTAAGTTGGGAAAGTTTTCTTCTATGATCTTGTTAAATATATTTTCTGTGCCTTTGAGTTGGTATTCTTTTCCTTCCTCTATCCCTATTATTCGTAGGTTTGGTCTTTTCATGGTGTCCCAAATTTCTTGGACATTTTGGGTCATGACTTTGTTGGTTTTAGTGGTTTCTTTGACTGATGAATCTATTTCTTCTACCATATCTTCAACACCAGAGATCCTCTCTTCCATCTCTTACATTCTGTATCTTATACTTGCATCTGAAGTTCCTGTTTGTTTACTCAGATTTTCTATTTCCAGCATTCTTTCTGCTAGTGTCTTCTTCATTTTTTCTATTTCCCTCTTCAGTTCTTAGACTGTTTCCCTCATCTCTTTTGTTGCCTTTTCATGATTTTTCTTTCAGGGACTTATTGTTTTCTTTTGCTTTAATTGTCCTTTCCTCTAGTTTGTTATAGTGTTCTTCCCATTTTTTGTTTTGTCTGTTCCTCCACTTTATTTTTGATTTCTTCTATATAAGGCTCTAGCCTCTTCATGATGTTACTTCTAAGGATGTTTTCTTCTGCTTCTATCATTCTGTGATGTTCAGGTCTAGCTGTTGGAGAAGGTATAGGTTCTGGTGATGCTGTATTGCTCTTTATTTAGTTGTATGTACTTCTGCCTTGATGTCTGCACATCTCCTTGTAGAT
>NW_023411862.1:0-17218 GCF_903995425.1 Onychomys torridus | reverse complement strand
GATGTATATGTGGTATATGTGTATGTGGTGTGTGCTGTGTAAGTATGTGGGGGCAGTGTATGTGTGGGGTGTGTAGTACATATACATGTATGTGTGGTATGTGTGTATATGTAGTTTGTGTGTGTAGTATGTATATGTGTTTGTGTGATGCGTGTGTATATGTGATGTGTGTGTGGTATGTGTATAGTGTGTATGTATATATATGTGTTGTGTATGTATGTATGATGCTGGAGATTGAACCCAGAGTTTCATGCATGCTAAGGAGCTACATCCCAATCCTAACCATTTAGCTGATATTTTCATGGGGAATTTCAAGTTCTAGCAATATGGTGGTAGACATAACTAGAATTCTTTCAAACATAAATATTTAGACATTTAAATAAAATACAAAAAGCATGAGGTTACATGTTTTCAAAGAAAAAAATTTTAAATGCCAGGTGGTAGAAACAAAAATTTAGCTGAAAACTTAAGCAGTGAGCACATTAGCAGAGGCTTATGCTGTGTAGGATGTGGGAGGCTGGGGCCAGCCTGGGCTACAGTGTGAGACAAAAAGAAAAATGAGCAACAAGGACAAGCAGCCACAGGACACAGCAAGAATGCTAGCATCAGCCTTCCTCACAGTAGCTCAAACAGGAAGTGGTCTGAGCATCTGTCAACAGGAGACTGGAGAGATGGCTCAGCAGTTAAAACACGGGCTTCTCTTGCAGAGGACTGAGTTGAGCTACCATTACTCATATGGAGGCTCACAATTATTCATAACTCCAGTTCCAGGGATCTGATGTCCTCTTCTGACCTCTGAAGGCACCAGGTATGCGCATGGTGCACAGACATACATGTGAGCAAGACACTCACACATGAAATAAACCATCTTTGAAAATGAACCACATGCATTCTATAGTGCAGCTGCAGAGTAAGAAGCCAACCTCAAAAGATAACGCCCTGCTTGTTGGAGGACACTGGTGACCTGGGTAGCGGTAAGGTGGTAGGAGTGAGCGGGAAAAACTTATAAATAAATGCAGCCAAATTTGAAAATGTATTTCATCTCATTTACAGCTATAACTGCTTTTGATGCCATCCTATGTACCACCATTACATTTGAAATGCATTGCCTTTCAAATAAGTAGAGAAATGAAGATTTCCAGCAGGACTTTCAGGGCTTACGGTTTTCAATATATGGCCGAGAGGCTTCATGAGCAAGCATTTACTGTACTGTGCACCCGGCTTCTTGAACTAGGCATGTGCACGACTGGACCCTGCTTCTGCTCAGGACCACAGAGGAGAAAACAGAAGCAGAGAGGCTCGCTGTGTGTAGATCTGGGAGGCTGATTCCCCAAGCTTGAAACCAGGACCCATGAAGCCCACTAGTAGGATCCGCTAATGAAATGGGTGGGGGCGGGCAGGAAAAAACAACCCTTTCCTGCAGTGAGCATTCCCTCAAAAGGGGGAAAAATAATTCACCCCGTGCCTTTTGAAGGCAAAGACTGGCAAAGAGTGTATTATAAAACAACTCAGCATGACCAAAAATTAGCTAAACACACCCATGGGGAGATTCCTGAGGTCTATTTCCTCAAGTAATAACGTGCACAGCCTTGGTTGTTGTTTTACACTAACTTACCCCAGTATTTCTAAATACTGGGGGAACATTGCAAGGACCCAGAGCATCTTGGGAGGCCATTTCTGTGATCTTACATCACATCACCATCTGGAAATCCTCTTCACTCATCCCTCTGCTTTTCCACCCATGATTCATATACCTGACAGGGTCTATAGTTATCGTGGATAGAAAGAAAAAGATGATTTTCGCCTAGTTTATGCCTATCATCAATTATGTCTAATTAAACCATTCTCATATGTGAAGGATGTAGCTCAGTTAGTGGAGTGCTTGGCTAGCATGCGTGAGACCCTGGTTTGATCCCAGCACTGCAGAAACTGGGCATGGTGTGACCCCAGCACTGGAGAGGTAGAGGCAGGAAGGCCCTGGCAAGCTTAACATCAGTCTGGGGATTACACAATACCTGTAGGAAATAAAGGAAAGCTACTCATGTTCAAGAACATCTTAATAGCTGATGACTTCACTTTCCCATGGCAAGAGCATGGGTTTAGAGCTGAAAGCTGAGGCTCAACTTTGTCCTGTTTCTTTGCATTATGCTAGTGGTCTACCATGTCTGAACCTTGGTTTCCTACTCTGAAAAAACTGGAACAAATCAAATGTTACCACAAGCACAGGGAATACATAAGACAGTAGGACACAGTCATCTGTAAGAAACCAGAACTGAGCCGTTGGCCCCTCTGCATGTCACCTGCCTACTTGGAAGCAGTCATCTGCTGATGAGGGGAAGAGCTGCCTGGGGACGTACAGGTCAGTGGATGGAGGAGCCTGAGACCCTCTGGAAGACACCCTGGGCCAGGCCCTTCACGTTGAGCATGTACACATCCTGCAGCCGCATTCAGGCCCTCGCTGCTCCCTCGAGGTCCTCAAAGACAGGAAGGTCTTGTTCTACCTTCTCATAACCATCCTCAGAGCTGTAAAAGTAGTAAGACTGTAATGCAGCCTGGCCAAACATGGCAATGGGCATTTATTCCATCTGATCCCCTGCTCAAAGAGCCCCCAGCAGCAAGCTCAGTTCCCAACATGAAGTGGATTCTTTTTTGTTAAAGGTGTGTGTGTGTGGGTGTGTGTGGTGTGTGGTGTGTGGGTGTGTGTGTGTGTGTGTGATGCATGCAGGTGACCACAGAGGCCAGACAGAGCATATCAGACCCCCTGGAGCTGGCATTAGAGGTAGTGTGAGCTGTTGGGATGTAGACACTGGCATCTGAATTGCATCCTCTTGGAAGAGCAGCAAGTGCTCTTGACCACTGAGGCATCTCTCCAGCCCTCCAGAGTGGATTCTTAAAATGACTCTCTGGGTGAAAGACATTCAGAATAATGACATGGAGGGATTAAAATGAAATAAAGTGCACAGCTTCATCCTATCCTATGTCTCTAAAAGTATTGCTCTTTATTGAGAGGCAACTAACTCTTAACTGCCCCAAGCTACCATACTTCTTATAGTGCAAGGTAAAATGAATTAGGAAAATGACTTGTTACAGATCAAGATATATGATTCTCATTTTCAAGTTTAAAAACTTGAAATAGAAACTACTAGAAAGCCACAACTTTCTACACATAAATAAATATATAAATACACATACCTAACTGGGTAGATACACACTTCTTCACTTGACTGTAGTGAGATCAAGTGAGGTAATAGATGGGGAGGCATTTTCTAATCTAAAAATCATAAGCCTATCAGCAAGGGGACCAACTCTATAGACTTTAAAGGGCTTGAGAGCCCAGAAATTCCTGCCCACTCTGTTATTCCTCATTGTCACCAAACAGAATCTCTCTCCTTACACTGAGTCAGGAGCTAGAAGCGTCTCCCATATTTCACGCCGCCCCCCATTACCTCGGATGTTCTCAGTGGCCTCCAGACTATGCCACCACGTTCCTCCAGCCAGACTGCAGACGCTTGATGAGAGTAAAGGCAAGTAGTGGGTTCACTACAGGGATTGTCGGGTCCTCATGCAAAGAAAGCACCTTGTCATAAAATCTGAAAGAAATGACAGAGAATAGCTCACCTCTCGACACGACTGTCACACCCCAGGAAGGCTGGCATGAGAACAGCCAACACTGAGAGCTGGGTACAGTGGTACCTGCTGTAGTCCTCAAATAGAAATGCTGAACCGCTTGCAACTCCTGTTCAGCTAAAAAAGTCAGGTAAGCATAAAAGACACGAAAACTGTAAGTACTTAAAAGTGGGTCCATTCATCTGTTCACTGAATGAGTTGGTGTAGACTGTTTAGTGGCAGTATGTCTGGCACTATCCTGAAGGTTAAAGAGACAAAGGTAAGGCATGGTCCAGCTCAAAGGGTTTACAGGCACCAAGTTCTTTTCTTCTGTTATCCAGCCTACACCCGATAGTTAGTGCCTGGAAGGGACTCAAAAGCATGGAGCAAATAGCAGCCAATGTGATATATGCTAAGAGAGCCTTGAACATACAAAGCTGTGACAGTCAGAAGAGGTAAGGGGTAGGTTTCCAGAAGAGGTAGCTCCTGATCTGCTTCTTGAAGGATGTTTGAATATTTTGATGACTGCTACCTACTGGATCTTTACCATGTATTGGGCATTCTACTGAGTACTTTGAATATATCACCTCACTTAAGAGTTATTGCCCACAATAACCCTTAGTGTAGATTTAAAAAATTGTATTTTTATTGTAAGTATATGGGTGTTTTGCCTGCTTGTGTGTCTATGCACCACATGTGTGCAGTGCTGGTAGAGGCCAGAAGAGGGCATTGGGTCCTCTGGAACTGGAGTTATGGATAGTTGTGAACCATGTGGGTGGGGAGAACCAAATCTGGGTCCTCTGGAAAGTAGCAACTGCTATTAATTACAGAGCTATATCTCCAGCCCATTTAATGTACATTTTATTTTGTCCTTTTTGAAGTGGAAAAAAATGAGGCTGCACTGTTAGTAAATAGCAAAGCCAACACCAAAACCAAAGCCATTCCATTCAGAAGACTGGGTTCGGGCTGGAGAGGTGGCTCAGAGGTTAAGAGCACTGACTGCTCTTCCAGAGGTTCTGAGTTCAATTCCCAGCAACCACATGGTGGCTCACAACCATCTATGACATCTGGGCCCTCTTCTGGTGTGAAGGCATGCAGGCAGGCAGGACACTGTATACATAATAAATCTTTAAAAAAAAAAAAAAAGAATGGTTCTGGGTTGATTTTGCCATAGTTCCCATGGTAATGAACAAGAGGGAAGAAGAGTGGGTTTTGAGCTAAAAGGGACCAATGTATTCAAATATACAAAAGCCTGACATATAATTACTCATTCAATGGGTTAACATACATCCATCACTTTCTGGATGTTGGACTCCATGCTAGGTACTGATATATGAAGGAAAGATTGCACATTAAGTTCATGGACCAAAAGGAGCTTGCTCTCATCACTTTGTACCTGTATTAATTACTTTTCCATTGTTGAGATAAAACACCATGACCAAGGGAACTTACTAAATAAAGTGTTTAATCGGGCTTACAGTTTGAGAGGGTCAGAATCCATGACGGCAGAGCAACGGGACATCCAGCATGACGGCACAGCAGCAGGACAGCTGAGAGCTTATATCTTGATCCACAAGCTTGAGGTGGAGAGAGAGCACACTGGGAACACTTCAAAGTCTGTCCCCAGTGACTCACCTCCTCAAATAAGGCCACACCTCCTAATCCTTTCCAAACAGTTCCATCAACTGGGGACCAAGCCTTCACATTTATGAACCTATGGGGGCGTTCTCACTCAAATCACCATAGTTTTTTCTAAGTTTAATACCTTTTTGTGTATATATGTGTGGTCCTGGGGATTTCACCTAGGGCCCTGTGTATGAGGCAAGTACCTTGCCCCTGCATTACATCTTTCTCATTAATGAGAAAGAGTCTCACTAAGTTGCCTGGATGACCATGAACTCACTTGGTAGCCCATGGAGGCCTTAAACTTGTGATCCTCCCAACTTAGCCTCCCAAGTTACAGGCAGGCCTGTGACATCAGACTCAGCTTCAATACTCGTCTCTATGAAATCATGAATGAAATACATTCTTCTAGAAGCCAGGAGCCAAACCTTGAATAAGACAGTGTGATGGGTCCCAGTGACTCAAAGTCCTGTGAGTGAGCTAGACACAGTTATGTCATAGATGCAATACTAGACTAGATAACAAGACCAGAAGACAACATGGGGTGGTCAGTTTGGCCTAGGCAAGAGACAGTGGAATTGCTAGGACCTGTTCACATAAATGAGTTTGTGAGAGAGCGGGGAAGACTATTCAGAAATGGAAGCAACTGAAGCAAAAAGGCTAAAGGATGAAGTCACCACAGACGAGAAGAATTTAAGCCACCATAGTGGCCACGGGGAAGGGAACGGGACGGATCCAAGGAGCAAATTCAGGAATCAGTAGAGAAATTGGTGGCAATCAGCAGGACAGAGAGGTAGGCTGTTCCATTCTTCCAACTCGGTGACATTATAAGAAAAGGTTAGAAGTGTTGGGACCTAGAGAGATCATCTTTCCAATTAATTTCTTCCTGGGTGTTCTACAAGAGTGTTCATACAGGCCAAAAGATGCTGCTCCCTTTCCTGCTACACTGTGGCTGCTCCATGTCTAACACGCTGATGGGACTTTTATTATTGAAATTTATCGATCTTGTTGAATAGGGCACCTCTTATCTCTAAGAGTCTTTTCTCCTTACTCCAAATTAATTTCAAAATCAATATAACAACCACAAACAGAAGTAGAATGCATGAATGTGTACAAGAGCTCAAGGGGTACTGGGTGTTTGGGGGAAAGTGAGGACTTTGTACAAGAGCTCACTGGACACCGGGTCTTTGGGGGAAAGTGAGGACTTTGTCGATGGAATGGTGTGAGGGAAGGAGAATGAGGAAGCAACAGGGGAAGGTCATTGCTCCGATGCCAGTGTAACCTGAGGATTTGCAAAGAGTGAGGCTCTCAGCTGAGAAAGGAAGTCCGAAACAGATACAACTCGCTCCAAAGCTTGCAAGAAGTCAAACATTCAATATAAACTAACAAACAGGACACAGAAGCCTGTCAAGTCCCATGGCGCCTCTGATGCCAAAGATGGGGCTGCTTGTGAGCTGCTCCTGGGATTCCAAATCCAAACCAGCCTGCAGGGTGTCGGGATTGTTTTACTGCCCATTCCTTCCTGCTTGGGCTCCAGATGGAACTACTTAGTGAACCGCTAGACAGAAAAAAACACACACAAGTGTGGGCCCCAGCCAAGTCCAGCCTGAAAAGTAAAGTGTCCAGGAACAATTGAGGCTGAACACAGAGTGATTTTTTACAAGACAGTTGGACAGGGAGGAGTTGGGAGGAGGTCTAAGACTTATTCTGCCCCAGCCACCAACCAACTCTTTGCCCTGGGAGGCAGAAAAGCTGCTGTACTCTAGAAGATCTCTTTGGGTCCTTTACTTCACATTCCGCTATTTCTTCCCATCACCTTTCCCACAGTGGAATAAACAGACTCCCTATTAGGGCAAGGGCAGATGTTTAATAGGCATCCAAACTAACAGAGGCACAAAGGGGTGACGATTATTCCACATTAGTCATCATATCAAAGTACCGTCTACACCTTGTTTTCCTTGCATCCCACATCACATTCCGATTTGTTTTAGACCAGGGGTTCACTCTTACTGCAGCACACCAAGTAATTCAGTGGTCAAAATGATGGTTTTTTTTTCTTCCACACAGGAAGAAAGGGAGGAAAATCTATAGACTGATATCCGAGGCTGGCTAGGAATGCAAAACTTGGCTGCACGCCCAGCCTCTGAGCAAATAGCTCCTTTCCAGAGACGGAGTTACGGGATGCTGAAGGCAAACCTCAGACTTTCCTAAATGGCCTTTTGCTAACAATGCTGCTGAGAGTGGAAAATCAGATCCTTTCCTTCAAGAATCTGCACATAAAATTTGCAACCCGATCCCTGCAATAAGCTTCCTGGGTAAGTTATTCAACCGCAATACATGAGCTATGTCAATTCAATATGTTTCTCCTTTGAAATTGTGAAGTGGCTTTGTCATCCTTCTCCTGAGACACTCTGAATGCTTCATTCCGAGCCCAGAAGTAATCCCACTCTTTGTAGTTTTTAAATGATAGCAACACAAATATGCTAGAGATAGGCTACACACACATGGCGACTGTGTGCTTGACTAGAGCACACTTTCTATGCCTTAGTGGGTCGGGGTAACGTCAGCAGCCAAAGCCACCTCATTTCCTGATTTGGAAATTCAAAGAATATAAGCTCATGGCCTTAGAAATAACATTTCAACTTATACAAAATCACTAGCTTGAGACTATGGAAAAATCAGCCGAAACTGCCCAAATCCTCATTTTTAACAGCAAACGTTTTGCTGGGCTTTAGAGTATGCCTAGGACAGAATCATAGCTGCTGCTGCTGCTGCTGCTTCTTCCTCTTTTTTTTTTTTTCTTTTTCTTTTTTGAGGCAGGGTTTCTCTCTGTAGCTTCAGAGCCTGTCCTGGATCTCGCTCTGAAGACCAGGCTGGCCTCGAACTCACAGAGATCCTCCTGGCTCTGCCTTCAGAGTGCTGGGATTAAAGGCGTGTACCACCACTGCCTAGCTGAATCATAGTTTCTAATACATCAAATTGAGCTTGATGAGATTAAATGTCCATAATCATCTGAGAAAAGAATTTAGGATTTTTTAAATTCTTTTTCAATTATTTTAGAGTCCCAGTTAGTGTGTACAGTAGATAGGATAGCAGTTTCAAAAGCATTCTCTGAGACAGGGCCTCATTGTGGCCTAGGCTGGCCTCAAAGTCACAGCAGTCTTCCTGCCTTGGCCTCCCTGGTGCTGGAGTTATACCTATACGTTTGCTTGTTTCTTTTTTCTTTTTGTTTTTTGAGACAGAGCTTCTCTGTGTAACAGTCCTGGCTGTTCTGGAACTGGCTCTGTATAGACCAGGCTGGCCTCAAACTCACAGAGATCCTCCTGCCTCTGCCTAAGTGCTGGGATTAAAGGCGTGCACCACCACTGCCTGCTGCTCAGCCAGTCTTACATAGCCATAAGAAGTTAACATTTGTCCAGCAATTTACTTCACACTAAGCACAAATGATAAATAACTTTACCTGGAACTCAACTGTTCCAAGAACCGTGTGGGAATAAGCGCTACTTAAAAAAAAAAAAAAATCATTGTATAGATTAGGAAACCAAAGCTTAAAGATGTAACAAGGACAGAGTCAAGAATTCAAACAGAGGTCTGTTGAGCTCCTGAATCTAGACTCTGAGCTGCTCTGCATTCCAGCCACTGACAAAACCCAGCATAGTTGCGGGGCTCTGTTTGGGTCCTGACATATCAGACAGTGCAAGTGGGGGTGGCATCAGAAAGTAATGGCGTGGACCTTGGAGATTAATCCAAATAACCCCTCCCTTTAGTGCAGACAGGTCTCTTTCATTAGCTCTTCCTAAACGTGTGTCATGTTTATAGAATGTTCTTTCCTAGTGTAAGAATGTGACCTGGAGTTTTTGACAAACCAATTTGGATAACGCAACCCAGACAAATGCTTGTTCACACACAAGTCATCAGCTCCCACCAATGGCTGTTTGAAGGGCAAGCTGAAAGTTTAAGCCAACTCTTACGACACTGACTGTCCTTAAGGACCAGCTTCTTATAAACATTTGTGTGAGTGGAGCGGGGAGGGTTCGGGTGTTGGCATGGGGATGAATTTGAAGTTCAAAGTTAAAGCTAGAAATCAAATGATTTGCTTGTGCTCTGTCTAGACAAGCTGTAGGACCGATTGGATTATGTGGAAACAACTGCCTCTTACAGTCTGGGGGCTTCTCAGTGTCGGAAGCAAAGAAGGCACAAAACGTGAGACATTGTGTATAAACATTCCTCTTTGTTTTTGACACTCAGTGTCCTGTGTTCCACATCATTTTTGGGGGTGAATGGGTTTCGAGATGGGGTTTCTCTGTGTAGTCCTGGCTGTCCTGTCACTCACTCTGTAGACCAGGCTGGACTCTAACTCAGAGATCTGCCTGCCTCTGCCTCCTGACTGTTGGGATTAAAGGCATGCGCCACCACCACCCAGCATGTCCCACATCTTTACCACAGTTTACCTCCCAGTGTTTAGCACTACTTGCTGACTGCATAGAAAATGATGTTGGCTGTGCATTTGTGCAGCCTACCCTCAGTATTGCCTGGCATGAAATGGCTTTTCACCCTGTTGGAGTCAGATATTTTCACACACATATGACCTTCAGCTACTGCTTACACTCAGAGAGCTTGAAAGGTCACCGTGTGTCCTATTGTGTCCGCAGTAAGGTGACAGGAAGTCTGGGGTCACTCACAGCTTGCCTCAGCATTTGTGGGATTCAACTGGATTCCATAATCACCATGCTACATACACTTTTTCACAGTGTACCAACTTGGACTTGTTAGAGCTGGGGGGGTGGAGGCACACCCTGGCGTGTGCATGTGTTGGTAGGGGGGGAAAGGGAGAGGAAGGGAGGGAGAGAGAGAGCGAGAGACAGAGACACAGACACAGAGAGACTCTCTCCCACAGGTATGACACAGACCTCCCCATTCCCGCACCAACTGTCTCAGGGTCCCCAACACCGTGACAGTGGGTCTGGAAGTCACACGGGGCCTCCACCACCCCTTGCCTGACCCCGCGGAGCCTCGGGCCTCCCGCCGGGGCTCCCTCCCGGTCCTCACCTGGTCAGGTCGCGCAGCCGCGCCTCCTCCCTGCGCAGGTAGCGCCTCAGTGTCCCCAGCAGCCGGCGCTCGGGCGCCAGGGCGCGCGCCACGCTGGTCAGCGCCGAGAAGGTGTCCTCCCGCGCCGTGCCCGCCGCGGGGTCCCCGGCCCCGAGCGCCAGCAGCGCCAGCAGCGCCGCCAGCCGCGGCCCTCGGCCCATCGCGGGGTCGCGCGTCCCTCCCCTGCCCGCCCTCCCCTGCCCTCCCGCCCGCCGGGCACGCCCCGGGCCAGCCCGCTCTCCCGCGGGTCCGCCCTCCGCCTCGCCCGCCCTCTAGCCCTCCCTCCGCCGCTGCCCGCCCCTCCACTGCCAACAGCACACTGATGCCACCACGCCTGTCACGCCTGGGGAAACCGAGGCAGAGAGGGTGCGCAGTGAATTCTCCAGTTAAAGCCGTGCTGCGCCATCAGCGAACTATCTCACGGGGCAGGGGCAAACATCACAAAAACCACTGGGTCCTGAGGGGAACTCCCGCAGGGGGACAGAGAGAGCCTGGTGACAGCAGCGCGGTGGCAGGAGCGGAGGAGAACGCTTCAGAGAGGACAGGGTCTTGGACTCACAGAAGCGGAAACTCCGGGAGCGAGTCACTACACAGTCACACACAAGTACAGGCATTACATTCTACCAGGCTGCTTGTGTCTTTGACCCGGCGCTCATTTGCCAGGCAGTGTTCATTCATTTACTCATTCACAAAAGTGTTCAGTAACGTCTGTGCCACAGTAAGTGCAGGTACAGCCCTCCACTCAGAAGGGGAGACGATGTAAACCACCACAAAAACACGTTATGGGTAAACACGGTGCAATGGGTGAGGACACTGAGGAGGGGACCCCCCTGGCATGAGTTGACAGGGAGAGGGCTTCACGAAGCTCATGTGTGTAGTTCTAACAGGATATCGACTTTAGGTCATCCTGGATTATCCTGGTGGTCTCTATCCAATTGCCAAGATACTTTTTTAATAAGGCAAAGAAAGATACAGGCCAATAAGAGCAAAGTTAGACATATTTGAAGATGCTATGTTGCTAATTTTGAAAAATGGATAAATGGTCTGTGAGTAAAGGATTGCAGGAAGCTTCTACAAGGCTACAAGGTTTAGAGGACAGATGTTTCCCAGTCTGCAGAAGGAACAGGTACCTGGTAACACCTTAATTTTAGTTCAGTGACACCTTCATTTTATTTGTTATGGATTGAATCTGAACTGTACCCTCACGGGTTCATTCTCTTGACTACTTGGTTGAAAGCGAGCTGTGGAACTTTGGGGGTGACAGTCCACTAGGGTAGGCCTTCAGGGTTACAGCCAGGCTTCACTTCCCGCCTGAGCCATCAGATCCTTGTCTGCTGAGTGATGTGCGCACCTGCCACATGTTCTAGCCACCACCATGGAGCAGATCCCGTCACCATACCTTCCTCTTCCTGATGGGCCCGGTGTCTCCCTTACATTGATTCTGTTAGATGTTTGGTCACAAGGATGAAAAAATACCTAGTATATCACTTCAGACTCCTGCATTCTGAGACAGTGAGATAACAAATTTGAGTTGTTATAAACTAAGAGTTTGTTTATTAGAGTTTGTGATCAATTGTTCAAGCAATGGGAACCTGTGGTTGGTGAGCTGGCTCAGCAGTTAAGGGTGCATACTGCTCTTGTGGAAGATCTGAATTTGGTTTCCAGCACCACGTCAATGTCAGGCGGCTTACAACCACCTGTAACTTCAGCTCCAGGGGATCCGACTAAGATGACTGTCCAGCTTTTTTTTTTTTTTTCTTAATATGGTGTGTTATATAAATTATTGTATGTTAGACCAACCTTGCATGCTAAGATAGATCCTCTTTTGTTATGATGCACATTCTTCTTGACTTATTGCTGGATTTTGTTTGGTAATATTTTGTTGTGGATTTTTTTAAATATCTGTATTATAAGGGAAAACTATAGTCTATAGTTTTCTCATATTGTCTGGTCTTCATACTAGTGTAATACTAGTTTCAGAGAATACATTGGGAAGTGTCCCCTCCTTTCTTACATTTTTAGAGGAGTTTGTAAAGGATTGAAATTTGTTCTTGGAGTATTTGGAATAATTCACCATTAAAATCAGTTCATTCTAAGCTTTCTTTTGAGGATTTTTTGAGTTTTGATTCAATCCTCATAGCAAGTTGGATGGCCATTCTATGTCACCTGAGGATGTTTTAGTTCTGAGGTTTATCTTCTTTGCCTATAAAATTTCATGTTAACATTTCTTTTCTTTCAGCACTAAAATGTTCTGTCCTCTGTGAAAACCTACAGCTATTTCGATCGTTCTCTTATAAGTAACGCATCGTTTTCTCTAGTTAGTTCCAACGTGTTTTCTTTCTCATATTTTCTTTGCTTTTATTTTCCAGTGGCCTAGTGAACGGGCACAGATGAAAGGTTAGCCTGTTTAGAGGTCACTCGATTTCGTACTTCTGTAAGTTGTTCCTTTTGTCAAATTTGGGAATGAGTCCTACATTATTTCTTGGTTTCTGAATTTTCTTGACATGAATTTGATGTTTTCCACCAGGTTTTTGAGGCTCAAATCATTTTTTTAAAAGCTATCTTCCTCTCCTTCCTCTTACGTAATTTCTATGAATCAGTGTTTAAGTCCACCGTCTCCTCTGTCACCACTGTTCTGCTCTCGGTTCTAGCGTGTCTTCTTGGTCCCTCCTCAGGTCATGTCATTTCTCACCTTTTCACTCACTTCAAGAATGCTCACTTTTTTTGCTTTGTAGAGCATTTTCCAACATTCTGTTTTCAATAACTTCAACATTTAGGTTTTGTCTTCATCAACATTTATCAGTTGCCTTTTTTGTTTTGGCTTTATTTTTATTGTCTGTTCATGTTAATTGAGATTTTCTTTACTCTTTGTATGCTAGGTCATCTGGATTAAACACTAGACAACTGGAATTTTATGTACTAAATGTCTTGCTCTTCTTTCCACTTGGCATGCCATTGGTCTAACTGATTCAGGTCAGATGTGCTGACTTGTCTTTGTGGCTGTAGCAGCAATGTTAGTTCAGCTGCAATGACATTCAGATGCATCCAAACCGTGCACACAACTGGCCAGTTTGGGATATGAAGAGTAGTCTACCCTATATCTCAGTACTCAAGTCTATGCTATGCCCTTTTTTTTGTTTGTTTTTCGAGACAGGGTTTCTCTGCGTAGCTTTGGAGCCTGTCCTGGAACTCACTCTGTAGCCCAGGCTGGCCTCGAACTCACAAGAGATCCGGCTGGCTCTGCCTCCCGAGTGCTGGGATTAAAGGCATGCGCCACCGCCACCCGGCTATGCCATGCTCTTAAGCATCACATCTGTAACCATACAGCTTAACAGTGGGCCCATGAATTACAGAACTTCACTCTGGAGGCCTTTCCCACTGTGACCTGATAGTTGTCTTTGAGCTTGCCACCACCACCACCTTTTTGGTTCTCTGGACAGAAATCTGGGTCTTTGGTTAATCCACCATGCCATTTATTTCTCAGAACTGGATCTATCCTGAGCCAAGTATTAGCAGTCCAAAGTCCTCAAACACCCCTGCTTCATGCATTTTGTCCAGGTTTTTAATAGCTGCACACAGTGGACAAGACAGAGTAAACTACATGCTTCATGTTCCCTACAAGAACTTCATACAGCAAAGGAGTTCATTTTAATTCCTTTATTAGGAAAGATTTTTTTTTGGAGTCATTCTAAGTCATATCCGAAGGCCCAGATCAACTATAGCCAAAGCAAACTAAACTAAAGTATGCTACAAGTACAAGCATCATGTGGTGTTGGAATAGGTATTTTTTTTTGCCAGGCCTCATTGTACACACCTCATATTACAGCAATTGGAGGTAGGAGTAGAGGATCAGTTAAAGCAGTCTAGGCTACACAAGCCAGCCTGATCCACATGAAATCCTATCTTAAAAAGTAAAAAAGGTATTTTCCAAGCATAGGTAAGTTCTAAGTCCTATTGGTATTCAGCAAGCTGGTAGGGTTTCTTATTCGGACCTTATTTTGTAGAGCAGTATTATTAGGCCATCCCTATTTCTGAAGGTCATAAAGTGAAAAGTGTTTTTAGCTTTGAGGAAATGTTGCTATAGTTAGGCTTTTTAGAAAAAAGGGAAAAATTGAGATAGAAACCAAAGGCTCAAGGAAAGATCAAGATTTTCAGGAGTCTGAAGGCAGGCAAAGGGAGCTGAGTCTTCAAAAGCAGCCATCCCTGAGCTCATCTTGTGCCCCTCCCCCTCTCCCGCCCAGTGTGTTGCCTTTTTGGTCTGGTCGTTTCCGGCTCCTGCCAAGCTCTTTCCTGACTCATGGGTAATTTCTGACTACCTCCTTTCCATCCTTTGAGTCATCTCCTCGGGGACATTTTGTCTGCAGGCTAAGTTAAAGTCCCTGTATTATTCAAAACACATCCTATATTTTCCATCAGAAGAATTCATCGCAATCATAAATTTCTTATTTGTGTGAGAAATAGCTGTCTGCCACTACTGGGTCACAAGCTTCAGGGAGGCAGGACTGTGCTTAACAGTAATCAGCACGCCCTCAAAAGGAAAGAACAGTGAAGGAGAGCCATTCAGGACGATCCCGTCAGTCTTTCTTCATGGAAGGTTCACTCTCCCGGTCTTCTGCCACACCTTTTTGATACTTACCTCCATTTTTGACAACAAATCCACGAAGCATGTATTAGTCAGCTGTCTCAATGCTGCAACAACATACAAAGGCAACTAAGAAAGGAGGGCTTGGCTTACAGTCTCAGGGGAAACATACAATCCATCAGGGCCAGTCTCCCACACGTTCTCTGGGCTCAGCTCATTGTCTTCTTTTTATTTGGCTCAGGTACCGCCCAGAGTTAAGATGGACCTTCCTGACTCATTTCACCTCATCTAGATACTCCCTTACAGATCCATGGGTTTTGTTTCCATGGTGACTCTAGACTCTCCATCACAGGGCTGGAGAGATGCTCAGCCCTCAAGAGCACTTGTTGCTCTTGCAGGGGACCTGGGTTTGATTTCCAGCACCCACAGGGCAGCTCACAACCAATACATAACCCCAGTGCCAGGGGATCTATGCCCTTTCTGGCCTCTGTGGGTACCAGGCACTCATGGTGGTGTACATACATATATGTAGGCAAAGCGTTCATACCCATAAAATTTAAGAAGTAATAAAGCTAAAAAATTTAAATTACATATCATTAAATATGTAGTGCACTTTGTACTTGAGAACACTGTGAGAGGAAGGGGCTCAGCTGCAAGAATAAAGTCTGAACATGGACAGTGTGTGAGGCTTGCTCTTTCTATAGCATCGTTTATTTCATGTGCATGGGTGTTTTGCTAGCATGTTTGTCCATAGGTACCTGGTACCCTTGGAGGCCAGAGATAGATCCTCTGGAAATGGAGTTAAATTGTAATTTGCTAGATGGGTGTGGGAATTGATCCCAGATCCTCTAAAAGAGTAACTGGTGCCATACCTCTGGCCCCAGAAACTTTATTATTTTAATGTTTATGGGTGTTTTACCTGCATGTAGGTATATGCACTACATGCACAGCCAGTGCCCATAGAGGCCAGAAGAGGGTGCAGATCCTTTGGAACTGGAGTTACAGGTGATTGTGAGCTACCATGTGGATGCTGGGAATTGAACCTAGGTCAGCTGGAAAAGCAGCCAGTACTGTTAACTGCTGAACCACCTCTCCGGCCCCCTTAGGTCGCTCATCAGTTCATGGGTTAGCCTCCTTCTATAGCCAAGGAGAGTTTCTGGGAGCTGACCTCAACTCACATCTCTCTTCTCTACATTACAAAAGGAAACACAATCTCTATCCTGCTCCCAGAGGCCAACACGGCCAAGTCAGTCACCTTGTGAAAGTTTCTTAAGATGATTTCAAGTGAAGTGCTGCTACAGGAGGAAGTGGATGCTGTCATGGTGAACTCAAGTCTACAGGAGAAAGTGGATGCTGTCAGGGTGAACTCGGTCCACAGGAGGAAGTGGATGCTGTCAGGGTGAACTCGGTCCACAGGAGGAAGTGGATGCTGTCAGGGTGAAGTCAGTCCACAGGAGGAAGTAGATGCTGTCAGGGTGAAGTCAGTCTACAGGAGGAAGTGGATGCTGTCAGGGTGAACTTGGTCCACAGGAGGAAGTGGATGCTGTCAGGGTGAAGTCAGTCTACAGGAGGAAGTGGATGCTGTCAGGGTGAACTCAAGTCTACAGGAGGAAGTGGATGCTGTCAGGGTGAACTCAATCTACAGGAGGAAGTGGATGCTGTCAGGGTGAAGTCAGTCCATAAGAGGAAGTGGATGCTGTCAGGGTGAACTCGTCCACAGGAGGAAGTGGATGCTGTCAGGGTGAAGTCAGTCTACAGGAGGAAGTAGATGCTGTCAGGGTGAACTCAAGTCTACAGGAGAAAGTGGATGCTGTCAGGGTGAAGTCAGTCTACAGGAGAAGTGGATGCTGTCAGGGTGAACTCAAGTCCACAGGAGGAAGTGGATGCTGTCAGGGTGAACTCAAGTCTACAGGAGGAAGTGGATGCTGTCAGGGTGAACCCAGTCCACAGGAGGAAGTGGATGCTGTCAGGGTGAAGTCAGTCTACAGGAGGAAGTGGATGCTGTCAGGGTGAAGTCAGTCTACAGGAGGAAGTGGATGCTGTCAGGGTGAACTCAAGTCTACAGGAGAAAGTGGATGCTGTCAGGGTGAACTCAGTCCACAGGAGGAAGTGGATGCTGTCAGGGTGAACTCAGTCCACAGGAGGAAGTGGATGCTGTCAGGGTGAACCCAGTCCACAGGAGGAAGTGGATGCTGTCAGGGTGAACTCGTCCACAGGAGGAAGTGGATGCTGTCAGGGTGAAGTCAGTCTACAGGAGGAAGTGGATGCTGTCAGGGTGAACTCGGTCACAAAAGGAAGTGGATGCTGTCAGGGTGAACT
>NW_023411861.1:0-4855 GCF_903995425.1 Onychomys torridus | reverse complement strand
CCACAGGAAAACCTGCTACTTTATGTTAATTAAAATATCAATGAACAAAGTTGAGGCCATTGAATACTGCATTGAAGGGACAGAACACAGCTAAGCCAAGTGTAGACTACAATATGATAAGCAGGGTTTTTAAAGTCCTAGTTTGTGGTTATTTATTATACAACAACAGAGAACTGTTACATGTTTCTTAGCAAAAATTGAAAGTCAATCAAAGAAAATGCTTCCCTCTCTGTTCTGAACATACAGGTTCTTGATGAACGGTTAGAAGGTATTGAGGGAAAGAAAATACTGTAGCGCCCATGCTACTATCTGTTCACCATGTCCAAGCGAGGTGCTGAGGATTAAAACGGAGACAAGACAGCGGGTCATTGTCTCAGTAGAATGTCCTTTATTGAAGGAGGGAGGAGGCCTTAAATACAGACTTACAGCACAGTGGGAGAACCTGGGAGGGCAGAAGTTCACTACAGATGGTTTACATTCTAGCATTACACCAATATGCAGGATAGCAAACAAGGACCTCTGGCAAGCTGTTTAGGAGGCATGAAACTGGCAGGGAATAAGCATAGGGAGGACATCTGATCAAGGTCAGCAAGCAAGGCACAGTTACCCAAGGAATGGGGGTCAGGGACCAACAAAATACCATGAGCAGAAATCTTAAGCTTAGCTGTTAGTAGACTCCTTCCCCTAAATCAATCCCAAATGGAAGTAGTTGCCCTCTAGGAATGGGAAATATTCAAGAGCTTAGGGTTTTCTAGGTTTTAATTTTAATATGTTGCAAACCATGTTATAGAGTTTGTACATTTTGCCACATTAGTGTAGCAGCGGTGGGAGGTACAGTGATGTTTAACGTGACGCTGTAGAATGGGTAGCTACAATACAAGGAGGTAAACAAAGGCCAAAGGGAGGAAGTCTAGTGTGTGTAGTGTAAAGGCTGTGTTTGGAGTCCTGCCTCTGCCGAGGACAGACTGTGTGGCTCTATAGCTTGTTTGAAGCAAATCTGTTTCCATCTTTGGAAAGTGATGTTCATATATGTTTCTACATCCTGGATTCTATCAGATTAGTTTGAGATATTGTTAGTCATGCTTAAGGTCCTTTTTGTAAAGTCATTTACTGTGAATGATTTAATATTGCCTAGAATGTGTAGGCAGTGCTTGCCTTGGTACAGCACTTTTGAATAGTAAGCAATATTTATTTGCTATGTTAATAACTGGTTTACTCACTTTTCTAAGTACATGAACTTGTTGAAAATCAGCTTTAAGTTCAGGTCAAGAAGATCTACCTGTGCAGTTTCTGGAGTATGGGTACATATGTGATTTATCTGTATATAAATTTGCATAAGGCCCGAGAATTGAATATGACAATCATAGCCTTCTGTGACTATTAAATTAAGCCAGAATGTCAAAGTGGAATTTAAAGTAGTAGAGTAGTGTTTCACCAGTAATTTATAGATCGTATATATTAGGAAAGGCAGATAAATATTATTAAGTTTGAGGTAAATTTGACAAGAGAATATGAAGATGGGTGGTAGAGATTAATGATACTTACTAGGAAACATCCTCCAAGAACCCAAAGGCCCAAGACCAAATACAGTGGTTTCATCTTTTGGTGGCTCCTGAAAGTAAGCCCAGTGGCTGATTAGCATTTCTTTAAAAACAAAATGACATTATTTGTGACTTGTCTTAACATATGTCATGTATGTAGTGCAGTGTATCTGAAAATAATTTTCCTGCCCTTATGATGGACTCGGGATTAGTGGGATAATATGAGTGGTCAGCTTATAACATTTGACTGTGTAATGATGGAGCTAGTTTTCACATTTGACTTGTGAGCTCATGGCTGGAGAGAAAGTTAGATATTTGTCCATGAAGATTCTGAGCAACAGAAACTTTCCAAGTAAAGCTTTTGGCATAAAGTAGTTATTCTGAAATGGACATTTTTCACCTACACATTTTGTTCTATAATAACAGGTATGTAGACTTGTATTTGAAATATTACCACTTTAACTTCATCATATGTGATAAATTTAATATTTCACAACATCAGGCCGATAAGGAATTCCAGTTAGATAGAATCAAAAGGCAAAACATCATTTAGTATATAGCTTACATTCAACATTGAACTAATTCATGTTAGTCCTTAATGAATGTTCTCAAGCTTGATTTCTATTATCCAAATATATTCCATCAATAACTAGGATAGAAGAAAACATCATTCTTTAGCTCTATTTTCTTTTCAGTGTCTTAAATTTTGTGAGTAATTCTCTTTCAGTGTTCATCTGAGAGTAGCCCATCATTATGAATGCTAAAGAACCATAAGGTACAAGGAGGAGAAATGGAATTGTGGACTTTGGACTCACTGTGATCAACATGATTACTTTTCTGTTACTTGCAAAAACTTTCAAAATGTAATGTATTTTATGGCTTAACGATTTCTTGTATGCACTTATTCTTTCAGTGATTAAAAAAAGAATATCCTATGATCAGCACATTAAAATGCTATCCCTGTAGCCAGGCAAAGGTATTGTCAAGTTAAAGGGCTTCATATTTCAGGTGCCTACCTTGGAGAGGCTTCCTCTTAGCTGATTAGTGCTGCCCAAGAGGACTCTGGTCAGTTTCTCTCAAGTGGAGGAAGATGAAGGAAGAAGGCCCAGAACTCTCAGCTCTTATATATGTTGTAGTCTAATTTCATTGGCAATAAAAGACACACAAGTAGGAAGATAAAACAACTTTGGTTGATGCTTTGCAGACAGGAAGCATCCTTGCCAAATTGGCTGTGTGTTTCTGCATGTTCTTTTCATTTCCATATCTGCTCAGTTTCTCTGTGTGTGAGGCTTCTTCAGGAAGCTGTATAATGAGTCAAAATGTGCTTTTGTTTCAGGATCAAAAAGTCGGACCCGTGGTGTATATGCTGTCTTTATTTTGGAGAAAAAGCATGAATTGTTTGTCCTGATCATTTTTCCATTTAGAAATTTATTCTGCTTAATCCAGAAGTGTTATATAGCTTTAGTTAAAAAGTAAAATTAAAGAAAACAAGTAAAACCAAGACACTATGTGGAAGGCCAAGCCCCTCCAGCTTGCCTCATGCAAGAGCTCTTAAGTTGTGTGCACCCACTGCAAGAGTAAGGGAGAGATATGAATGGGAGCTGCAAAGTTTCACAACACAAATTTGTATCACTGAAGGTCCTTCCTGGGTCAGTGAATTGCCTTTACAAAAGAGAGGAAAAGGGGGAGAAGGAAAACAGAACCAAATGAAACAAAAACAAAACCAGCTCCCCAAAAGCACAAAATCCCAGAGCATTCTGATTATTTTTACAGGTCATCTTTTATTATGTGTTAGTCTCACATTTCCTACTACATCTTAAAAGTAAATGTTATGTGGGAAGTAGAAATATTTAACAAATGAATTTTCATGTAATCGAGAGAATTTAGTAACACAAATGAATGAGAATTAAAAATCACTTTGAATAGATTTTGCCAAATAAGACACACACACACACACACACACACACACACACACTCACAGGGTACCATGCTAATAGCATCTATACCTTCTGAAATAAATTACTTGTCTCTTTAGAATGTCTGCATTTTATCTTTAAGTATTAATCAATCTGAAATAATAAAATTGTATTCTAATTTTGAACTTGAAAATCTCTACACATCTGTTCTCATGCATTTTATCTCACATTTATACAACACTGACTTCGTAGAACAATTTTTGTTTAGTGCTGGGGAATGACCCCAGGGCATTGTATTTGGCCCTGGACTTAATGCTTTTTGTTTGTTTGTTTTTGTCTTACTGTTTTTTTTTTTTTATCATTTCAGGCTGAACATCCTCTATAGACTTGGTCATCCTTGAACTAACAATGCCTTCTGAATGGGTATGATTGTAGGTTTGTGCCACCATACCATGCTGAGCAAAGGATTTTAAAGTGTGTAAAAACAAACCAATGAGCAAAAAATATAACATAATCAATAAGCATACATTAATGGTTGTGAAAACCCCTAGGAATCCGTACAGTAAACCTAGAGACCTTTCTATCTAGAAAGCTGAAACTAGTCAGTAGTGTTCAAACTGGCAAGTTACCTAGAGGAGAACTATTGCAGAGTTTCCTTGATTCAAATCGTATAAGCTGTAGTGGCACATAAGGGACAAGGACACTGGAAAGACACCTTTTATGCTGAGTTCGTTGTGATAGTAGCTCATATTATTCTGATCAAGTTGATATTTCAGAAAGTTTTAAATGTTCTAAATTGTACCATATTGGAAAGGATAGTAAGGATCAAGTTTTCATCAGTCATAAACACCCAAGAATAGGCATCAGGAATATACAGAGATGGTGGGGTGCCCACCCATCTGTGCTGCAACCAATTTCTAGGCTTCTGCAAGGAACCTGCCTTGCCTACACCAAACTCAAAGGCCCCTCCTATGGCACATCCAGCCTCTCTTCCAAGGCAGATTTGTACCAGGATGTATAGCATGTATTTCTATTCTATCTGTTTTCAGCCTAAGCCATTCCTATCCTCTAGGACAAACTCACTTGTACATCATCTCTTCTACCCCACATGCTCTTTCTGATGAGAATTAGAAGTAACAAAAGAAGTCCACATGCACAAATCTCAGGGCAAAAATACAAACATTATGGAAAACCAAACCATTATCTCCTCTACAAAACTTACAAGTCTTGTAGAAATGTTTGCCAATAGACCTTGATTTGGGGGGTGTGGGGATATGGGGTGGCTTGGGAGGGAGGGCTGGGAGATGGGAGGAGAGAAGAGGTGGGATCTGTGGGTGGTATGTAGTGTGAGTAGAGAATTTCTTAAAAAGAAAAATGGAAAAAAAAAATCTCTCTCTG
>NW_023411860.1:0-7030 GCF_903995425.1 Onychomys torridus | reverse complement strand
ACTGAGCTTACTTACTGAACATGAGTGGGGAGATTCTTAAAGAAGTTGGTTACTGAGGTGATTTGAATAAAAATGACCCCTATAGTCCCAAATGGAGTGGCAATATCAGGAGGTGTGTCCTGTTGGAGTAGGTGTGGTTTGGAGGAAGAGGGTTGCATCCACTCAATGCTGCCTACTATTCTGGATGTAGAACTCTGAGCTCTTTCTCTGGCACCATGTCTGCTTGCATGCCACCATGCTTCCTGCCATGATGATAATGGACTAAACCCTCGAACCTGTAAACCAGCCCCAATGAAATGTTTTGGTTTTATTTTCTAATATATTTTATTTATTAAATTTTTTTCCATTTTACATACCAACCCAGTTCCTCCTCCCTCCCCTCTCCTACTTCCTCACCTCCCTCCCACTCTACCCCTTCCACTACTCAGAGTGGTTAAGGGCTTCCACGGTATTCATCAAAGTCTGGCATACAAGTTGAAAGAGAGCCTAGCCCCTCCCCATTGTATCAAGGCTGAGCAAGATATCCCACCGCAGGGAATGGGCTCCAAAAAGCCAGTTCATGCACCTGGGATAAGTCCTGGTCCTCCTGCCAGGGACCCCACAAACAGATCAAGCCACACAACTGTCACCCACATTAAGCGGGCCTAGTTCAGTCCCATGCAGGTTCCCAAGCTCTCAGTCTAGAGTCTGTGAGCTCCAACTACCACCAGTCAACTGTCTCTGTGGGTTTCCCAATTTGTTGTTGGTGGTGGTGGTTTTTCAAGGCAGAGTTTCTCTGTGTAGCTTTGCGCCTTTCGTTCTGGCAACACACTTTGTAGACCAGATGGCCTCGAATTCACAGAGATCTGCCTGGCTCTGCCTCCGGTGTTGGGTTAAAGACATTGCCACCATCCCCTAGCTCCATTCATGGATCTTGACCCCCTTTTATTCTTTTTTTGAATGCCCAATGCCAATTGTTGAAAGAATGAGGAGGTCTTAAATAAAGGCTTAGAGAACAATGGGGAACCACAGAGGGCAAGAAGTTTACATCTGATGTTTTTTTTTTTTTGGAGCTGAGGATTGAACTCCAGGCTTTGCGCTTGCTAGGCAAGCACTCTACCACTGAGCTAAATCACCAACCCCTGTTTTTTTTTTTAAATAATTCATTTTTTTTCTTGTTTTAGATTAATCAGTTTATTAATTTTTCTATTAACAGCTTGATACATTATAAATTCTTACCATAATAGTGTAATGTTTCATTAAGGGCTGCTCATAATGAGTAAAACCTAATCTTATTATAAGCAACAGACATCCTAGTGGTCCTCATGCCATATATATATATATATATATTCCTTATGGTTCTGAGGGTTGCAGTCTGATTGTTGCCTCGGTGCAAGTGTTATTTACGTGGGGAGAAAGCCATGAGGCACAAAAAACTCCACTTTAAAGAAGTTTCCTAAGGAATGGGGGGAGTGTGTGTGTGCATTCAGGGCCTATGGGTGACCATGGAGGAAGAGAAGGGATGAATAGATTGGAACCTGCTTTTATAGGTTCCCCCATACCGTCCTCCAATGTGCATATGGGCTTACATAGCTGCTCCAAGCATAGTCATGGATTAAAGGACATAAGGCCTAGGATGACCAAGCATCTTGCCTGGCCTACTGATAAGCCATGAAGCCAGCTCATGCAGCTGGGGGAGTGGCTTAGAAATTCTAATAAGTCCTGGACTAGTTCCATGGGGTAAAGTACAATAGGAGATTTTAACAAGAACCCCAGAATTCACACAATGTCACACCAGGAGCAAATACCTAGAAACTAGCACAGACACAAGGAGAATCTTTTTAAATATATACTCCTCTTTGGGGATCCGCCTAATACTCTCCTGAATCTTGAACTTTCTAAAATAGAATATTAACATTTTGCAACTGGTACTCTTTTGGCTCTGTGCCCATATGTGGATGGAGTATGGGGTCATCCACCCGGCTCATGGCAACTCATATACCATGGCTACTCACCTAAAGGCAAAGGGGACTAGCCCACCCTTAAAGTCTGCCATTCTAATCAACTGGTAATAGTTCCTCAGCTAAGGGGGGTGGTTGGGGAGCCCACAGTGCCCTCCAGGTTGCAACTTTTCCCCTGACTTGATCATTGGCAGGTTGTAATGCAGGCAGTACTTTCAAAATGTGTGTAACAGCTGTGTCATTTCCAGAGGTGGGCATTTTTGTTTCCCAGGAACAAACTCCACATAAAACTTTCAGACACACTCCGAGTACCTCCCTCTTCACAGTTGGAAACCACTTTGGACTCTGTCTGGAAGTCCTTAGCAAGCCTCTGGGTCTTGGCTGAGCCTGCACAGGAAATCAGTGGAAATGCACACAACTGTGCTGTTTGGTTCTCTCCAGACCTTTTCCACTCTAACTGATAAGATCTCCTAATGTGCTGTTATATAATGCTTCCCTTTCTAATACTTAGTCTAAATAAGATAGCGCGTTTAATGTTTATTAGCATCCACAGAAACATTTGTTCAACATGTGGAGAAATGACTAACTTTCTTAAAGTGCATCCCATCTTGGGAGACTTTCCAAGTTGGGAGGATACCCAAATTGGCAAAGGACTCCTAAAGCCCTTCATTATACACTAAACATGAAACCTTTTGGATTCCTTCTTCTTTCTTTTAAAACTTTTTGAACTCATTGGTTTCCCTGAGTGGACACTGGTGAAACTGTGTTTGCATTGTCATTTGGGACTTATGGGGATGGTATAGACATTGCCTTCTCCTCCTCCATTGGGGAGAAAATTCTCATAACACATCATAAATATATTTGCTAATCTTCCTATGTCTCATGGAATTAGAGAAAGGAACTGGTACATTAAAAATATTAGAAAAATGTAAAGATGGAAATGGCTTCGGGAAAGCACTTAGATAAGAATGAAATAGACTGGAAAGGTTTTATAAGTTACGAAGGTATGAGTGGATTATTTAAGGTACACAAAACATGAGATTTTGAGGTCATTTATAATACTAGTCTTGGCAAGGTCAGATATCAACTATTTCAGGGGCTGTCTAAAATGTATGTCAAACAAGTTTATTGGGTTATGCTTGGCCATTGAAATAGTATAGAGTAGTTAAAAGTACCAAATTGGTGTAAAACTGATATTCTGGGTGCTTCATAAACATTTTTTGAGGGACTAAAGGGGAAATATTTCTCCCCTTTCCATACAAGACCCATGAGGTGCCAGGGAACAATTGATCACTTGTATTGTTCATGGAGGCCAGAAAGACACCACTCAATGAATCTGAAGTATTGTCCAGTCTACAAAAGGAGGGTAAATATGAGAAAGATATACTCAAGGCTTCAAAGGAAGCTGCAGTACATCAAGCAAAGCCTTTGACTTATCCTCACAGTGATGGCAGACTGGCAAAAGAAAGACTAAATAAAAGAGTCTGAGATTCCCCTCTAACTCAAGTGACCCCTGAAGACTAGTTGCTCAACTGGTCTTGACACCACAGAAAGAAAGATTTATTTTGGTCACTTGCATGGTCTCCAGCACCCAGCAGGAAAGTTCAGTCAAAGGCTAAGAATAGTACACAATAACACAAGTGATCACACTCTACAGACATTAGATTTAAGTCTACATGAGATGTGATTGAGACAACCAACCTCACTGATATTTTATTTTTTCATTAAAAGATGTTGCCCAGATATGAGTCCTCAGAACTTGGCTCAGTGAACACCTGCATATAGCCAAAAAAGACAAGCCCATGATTGTTTTAACCCCCAAATTAAATGATGCTAGATATCCATTTTCTTTCTCTTCCATTTCAGTGCTGTGTCTAAACCTGATGAAAGTGTCTGTGGACTCAATTATTACACAGGTTTCTCTTTTCTTGTAAGTTCCCAATAAAGGCCAGAATTTGGAGGACACTCATTCACCAGCTTATTTTACCTTCTCAATGACCAGACAAGACCTAAACTAGAAGGAATGGCAGGACTGTCTTCCAAGCCCTCTACAGCACAGTCAGTATTAAATGATCAAGGCAATCTCAATTACATTGTGTGAGGAAAGCCTGAGCTGCAGAAGAAAATGCTCTAAATACAAATAAATAACCAACACCTGAGAAAAGTGTGAAGCAATCCTCAATGACTGGGAAATAAAACAGAGATTAGAGCAGTAATACAATTAAATAAAAATCATATCTTCAAAGTGAAATATAATAGATATTTAACAAAGATAAATACATTTGAAAAACATATAGCTATCCTGACTTTAAAAAAGAGCAGGCCACTTGATAGTAGGAGACTGGCCTTAATAAAGAACTGTTTCACCTTGCTACTAGGTGCAATGGTATCTGCTGAGCTTTGTAACCTGACACACATCTACAGCCAATGACCTGTTACTCAACCCTTTGAGCTGACTTAACAGAGCCAAAAAGGGTTGAACATCTGCAAAAGAAAGCCCCCTAGTTGGAAATTCAGTATTCATTGGCTCAAGATAACTTTCCCATATTGTACACCTACTAATCTAGCCTGCCATCATTCACATAACTTGAAATAATACATGATGGGAAATTAGAAATCACTAACCTTGCCACAATCAGATCCTATTTCATAATGGTAACTCCGGCAGCTGATTGCCTATCCTATATCCCTCTGCAGCACACATAAGTAATTATTCTTCTGTTCTGAAGGCAGTAGCCATGTTTCACAAATAAATCTCTTACAGTTACTGTAAAAGACAGTTGACTACATGACTCAAAGGGTAATTTTAAAACTCACTGGTGGTAGAGGCCTTTAAGAATCTAGTTTGTTTAATCAGGAGGACAGTAAAATCATTGCCCTGAAGTAACAGACAGGGATCAAGGTAACCTGAATCAACATAAGAGAGAAACATTGTCTCAGAAATATTTTCTTAAAGACTGGAGGTGTAGCTGTGCTCCAATTAATGTCTTCCCAGAAATAAATCACTCCATATACTTAAATGAATGATTAATAAACAAAAATTTATTTAGTAACAGCATGTATACATCTCTGGCTAAGGCTACAAGAGGAGCCAGACTAGAACAGATTTTGTATTCAATAGATGATATAATCTGTAAATTTCTTTTAGGATCAGGACTCAGGATATCATTTTGAACAATTTAAAGAGGGAAAGGAGACTGCAAGTCTAACCACTTAGACAGATGAAGATTTACAGAGAAAAATCTATCTTTTAGATCATAAATTATAATTTATATTTAAAATATGTATCAGTACATTAAAAAATGCATCCTTGTATTTAATTCTCACACATACAAAGGGCAGAGAACACAAACACAAAAGAAATCAAGGAAAAGTCAGATATCAGTACTGTGTGTGCTGTTTTTAGATGAACTGTCCTGCTGAGGTATTCTGACCCCAGACTAAGGCTACTTTTTGCTCTGAGCATGCTGCCTCAGAGGAGTCTCATAGTTGCTTCCATGCAGGAACAGAAGGCGTTCATTTTAACTAGCCTAGCCTGCTGTCTGTCTCAGAGCTGTGTAATCACTGTAGAGAATTCTATACTTTTAAGATTTATTTTAATTTTGTGAATATAGCTGTTTGCCTGCAAGTGTCTTGTGTGCAGTACCTGCAGAGGCCAAAAGAGGGCATCAGATCCCTCGGGATTGGTGTTACAAGAGATGGGTACCTGGTCTGTCCCACACCAGAGGGCTCTTCTGATTTGGGACACAAGAATCTCTTAACCCCCTTTTTTTTTTTTAACAATGATCTTGGGTTTAGAGAATGAGTGAGCCAATTCCATCTCCAAAGCCAACTGGGAATTTGGGCGTAGTTTTCCTTACTACTTCCTGCTGGAGGGGGGCGCTGTATCTTATGGGGACATAAAGAAAATTTTAGGATTATAGAGTAGTCTGTGAGGGTGAACCTCTGTGCCAGTTGCCTTGAAACCATTATGGGTGTTGGATCATCTGGGCCATGGTGTCATTGGAGACCTTTCAGGTGGTCTTGGCTGATCAAACCTGATATATCTTAATATGGAACAAACCATAGCCTCTGGCTTTCTGTGGAAACAAAAGCAGATACTCTTTTCCAAAGCAACATATCTTTATATCCAAATTTTGAAGTCAATGTACCTTTAAAAGTTACATATTTGTTTAACTCAACAGCTTTTACAATCAAATCTTTTTTTGTAGTTAAAAATCCCAAAGACAAGACAAACCAGATTCTCTGTGTAATATCCATCTTTGTAAGACTGAAACACCACTGTGGCTGCTGGCTCCACCCACCTCAGCTTCCCAATGTGGCAGTGGTACAGTTTACTGCCAGCTCTGGGTCTGGAGCTATGTGTACCATCAACTATCAGAAGCAGTTCTATCAAAGCAGTGCATAGCCGAGAAACCCTTTTTTGTTTGTTTGTTTGTTTGTTTGTTTGTTTATAACTCGCAAAGGCTAAATGCACCACTCAGAAGAGTAAAGTGCCCCTTGTAGATTCCTCATTCCCACCACACTGCAGGTCAGACACATGCCAGGAACCCGCCATAGTAGCTCAAACAAGCAGGCTACCGCTAACATGAGAAAGACAACTAGGAAGCTGTTTTAACTCCGTTTTAGAACCTTTTTCCTCAGGTTTTATGTGGAAATTCTTGCCAACATGTTGGGCGCCATTTGTAGTTGGAGAGCTTCTCTCCAGGTTCCACTAAGCTCCCGCGGTCCCACAACCCATGTATAAAATAACCATACAGACATTTATATTATTTAAACTGCTTGGCCATTAGCTCAGGCCTACCATTGTCTAGCTCTTACTCTTAAATTAACCCATTTCTGTTAGTCTATACTTTGCCGCATGGCTTTGGCTTACCGTTGTCTTTACATGTTGCTTCTCATTGCAGTGGCTGGCAGTGTCTCCTCCCAGCCTTTCTGTTCCCAGCTGTCTCCTCTTCCTTGTCCCGCCTACCCTATCCTTTGTGTCTGGCTACTGGCCAATCAGCACTTTATTTATACAGAGTGATATCCACAGCACTTTGGAATATTCACCAGGCTAGAACATGGCCAAGCCCTTAATAACAATTCCT
>NW_023411859.1:0-11463 GCF_903995425.1 Onychomys torridus | reverse complement strand
GCAGAAGGCATTTTCTTCCTTCCTTTCCCTTCCTTCTTCCTTCCTTCCTTCCTTCCTTCCTTCCTCCTTCCTTCCTCCCTCCCTCCCTCCCTCCCTCCTCTCTCTCTCTCTCTCTGTCTTTCTCTCTCTTTTCTTTCTTTCTTTCTTTCTTTCTTTCTTTCTTTCTTTCTTTCTTTCTTTCTTTCTTTCTTTCTTTCTTTCTTTTTCTTTGCTTTGTCTTCCAAGACAGGGTCTATGTAACCTGGATGTTCTGGAGCTCACTATGTAGACCAGGCTGGCCTCCAACTTCAGTGTTCCACCTGGGTGATGGGATTAAAGGGCTGCAGCACCACACCTGGATAAAGCCATTTTCTTTAGTTGTGTCTACTGTGGAAAGTGTTTTTTCCTTTTAATTTTTCCGTTTTTGGTGGTGGGGTACAAATAAAAGATTTAATAAGTAAAAAGCATGATAGTGAACTATCAGCATCCTTATGAGAATCTGCATCTATGGGTTCAGCCAACCCTGGAGCAGAAATATTTGTAACAGCCCCTGACCCCAGGTCTGCACTCTGGAACTCACTATACAGACAAGGCTGGCCTCGAACTCACGGAGGTCCCCTTACTTGCCTATGGCACTGATGTTCTATCAGGTGTCATATGCCATCTAGAAATGACCGTAAGGACAGGGGAGACACACTAGTCCATATGCTGACACTGACCATTTTATATAAGGGAACTGAGCATCAGCACATTTTGATGCCTGGGGTGGGAAAGTATTCCCTTGTGGCTATGTATCGATGAGGGTAATTTACAATATTTCATCCTTTAAAAGAATAAGAGCCACTAACCTTAAATTTAAGCAACCGAGCAAGGAAAACAGCTACACATTAAAAATATTTGAATTATCTGTATTTTTCATTCTATTATTTTCCTTACCAACACTAAAAACAAGTGAACTTGGCCAGCTGTAGTGGTGCATATCTTTAATCCCAGCCCTTGGGAGACAGAGGCAGGGGTCTCTCTGTGAGTTTGGGCCCTATCTGCTCTACATCTTGAGTTCCAGGATAGCCAGATCTACATAGTGAGACCCTGTCTCAAAAATATAAAAACAAATAAACAAGTAAAAATAAAACATAAAGAAAGAAAAAGCTGGACTGTGGTGGTGCATACCTTTGATCCCAGCACTCAGGTGGCAGAGACAGGTGTATCTCTGAGTTTGAGACCAGCCTGGTCTCCAAAGTTATTTCCAGGACAGCCAGGGCTACACAAAGAAACCCTGTCTCAAAAAATTTTTCCTATTAATATCTTTTAAAAGTCAATATTGTGTGTTCATTACTTTATTAAGCTTTTTTTTTGTTTTTTTGTTTTTTTGTTTTTGTTTTGTTTTGTTTTTTGAGAAAGGGTTTCTCTGTGTAGTTTTGTGCCTGTCCTAGATCTCACTCTGTAGACCAGGCTGGCCTCGAACTCACAGAGATCCACCTGGCTCTTCCTCCCAAGTGCTGGGATTTAAGGCGTGCACCACCACTGCCTGGCTATTAAGCATTCTTTAGTAAGCATAGTTAAGTGTTAGAAAAGAAGGAAGGTGGTGGTGCCCACGCCTTTAATCCTAGCACTTACTGGAGAGACAGAGGCAGGTGGGTCTCTGAGTATGAGGCCAGCCTGGCCTACAGTTAGTTCCAAACAGGACTACATGGAAAAACCCTGTTTCAAAAAACCAGAAAAAAAAGTGTTGTAAAAGATTTTTTTAAAGGTTTATTTACTTCATTATTTTATGTGTATGAGTATTTTGCCTACATGTATGCATATGTGCTATGTTCATGCCTGGTGCCTACAGAGATCAGAAATTGATTCCCTGGGACTGGAGTTATAGTTGTGAACTGCCATGTGGGTGCTGGGAATTGAATCCGGGTCCTCTAGAAGAGCAAAGTACTCCTTACCTCTGAGCCATCTCTCCAGCCCAAGAATTCTTAATGCAATACAATAAAACATACTTACACTGTCCAAACTGTATATTGGGACCATCCAAAGAATCCTACAGAAAGTAAAACATAAAAAATACTTAATATCATCTTTATGAATTAAGTCAGTCAATACTAGTAATAGCAAATACATTAAGATTTGACCTCATAATAGGTTTTTGAAGTTTGGGTTGTGTGTAATGCATCAAGTGTTGCAGAATACCCCAGAAGGACACATGTATCGTCAACATCATAAAGATTCCAGCAATAAACCATGATTTAGCGTGTATTCCAACCTTGAAAAACAAAAGAACACATTGGTTTAGATTCTGATATTAAATCTATAAAGGTCAATATTTTTGTCTTAATTTTTCATTAGATTACTAATACTGCTTGGTACTTCCCAGTTAATTAGTAGCAATTAAAAAAGATTTACTTTTTAATAAATTCTATGTATGTGTGTGTCTGTGTGTGAATATGTGCATGTGTGAGTGTGGGTACCTGCTGAGGTCAGAAGAGGGTGCTAGATTCCTTGGAGCTGCAGTTACAGAGTGTGGTAGCACACACCTTTAGTCCCAGTAACTTGGGAGTCAGGAGGGTCTCTGTGCCAAGCCTGACAAAAGAACCCTCCTCCTCCTCTTCCTCAAAAAAATAAATAAAATAAAAATAAAAAAAGAAGACCATTTCCATAGTGCCTTTGCCCATTTCTAGTGTGTTATTTGCTTTCTATCTTGATTCTGGTTTGCTGTTTAGGAGCTATCTTGAGGAAATGCTCAGTTAAGTCTCTAATCTTAAACACAAAAACAAAATCTTCCTTTAATCTTCTCAGTCCCCTCCACCTACTGTGCTATCATTTCTCAGGCTCCTTCGGAGTCAAAATCTTCAAAACTCATATATTCTGCGGATTCTAAGTTTCCACCACACATTCCTACTTCAGCAATTCTGTTCTGGGTTTGGTCGTTCCAACTGGAGTGATCACTAATCTCCCCACTGACCTTTCTACTGGTGAAGAGTGACAGGCAGGTTGGCCACAGTGGACACTATTCAGAACCTCCCCTTGAAACCCTCCTCCCGGGCATTCACTTCGTTGGTTCCTTGTGAATTCCTGGGTAGAGGTGCTGGGCCCTCTTACCTTTTCCAGTTTTCTAAATTTCCAAATACCCCAGGCTAGCAGGCCCAGGATGCTAACTGCGTAAGTGAGTACGACCATCGGTTTGATCCATCGCCTCCAGTTTTTCCTATTGCATGCACAGGGCATTTTCACCAGTAAATGAGCATTGAACAGCCACAAAAGTGAACCAAATGAAGATTTTGGCACTTTCTCTTCTTTAGCTGTTTTCTGTGAAGTCAGACGTCAGACCTTTATGATTGGGCAGCTACTGAGGAGGGCGTGAGTGTAACCTAGGTTACTGAAGGGCGTGGTGGGAGGGATGCAGAGGAGGGTAGTGGAGGACTGTTGGCTTTGCTAACTTGCCTGGTCTTAGGGGATCCTGAGAAGTGTTCTGGAAGTTGTAGGGACTGGGAACGTCTCAGAAACACCTGCTGCATTCTTGAGACTTTGTTCCATCTAAAAGAAAGCCTTAGTGAATGACAGTCACTGTGGGGCAGAACTTGAGACCTGCTTTTTCCTGAGAAGGCCCCTGCTTTTCTTCAGGGGTGGAATTAGAAACTGGCTGGAAAAACACAGAGTAGGAAACCTTCGCTTAGATTTCAGTCAGTAGCTAGAGTTTAGAGCCCTAAGTTGGGATTTCTCTGCATAGTTTCTGAACAGAGTAGAAGAATCATTCTAAAAAATAGCTTATTTGGAAGTAACTGCCAATATGAAATGTTCACATTTGGAACTTGTGTTAAAAAGTCCTACTTATTTAGAATTCAAAGGTTGGCATTCTGACACCATATTCTGTGCACTCACAGCTTTTAGCTGTATAGGTTTGCAGAGCAAACAAATGGTAAATGGAATTGTAAGGTCTTTCTAAATCAAGGGAGCAAGCAAACATCTGTGTCTCGATTAGACACATGAATATATATGGCCTATATCGTCATTTTCCGAACTCAAACACTGTCCTACATTCTTTCCCTACATGTGTTAGTTTT
The DNA here is from genome assembly GCF_903995425.1 of Onychomys torridus. Lineage (NCBI taxonomy): Eukaryota > Metazoa > Chordata > Mammalia > Rodentia > Cricetidae > Onychomys > Onychomys torridus. The sequence continues at coordinate 7,432 of NW_023411859.1, read as the reverse complement.
ATGTGGTGCTGTGTTATTCATTAAGTGGTGCTGTTTACTGTGAGAGAAAAGCCAGGAGGTACGACAGAACCCACTGTAGGAGTTTGTCAGGAGAAGGACGGGGGAATGTGCTGTAGGCCTATGGAAGGTTGTGCATGGAGAGAGAGGAAGAGGGAGACGAAGAGGACAGGAGTCCGTGACCCGCTTTTTATGGATGCCCCCACATATGAACATATGGGCTTGGGAGCTATGCCGTGTGTGCGCATAGACTTCGTGATCACACTGTGTGTAAATTACACCACCATGCAGCTCAAGGATTACATAGGACATAGGGGATGACTAAGCCTCTTGCTTGGCTACTGAACATGTGTGGTCATGTAGCAACAATATGAGTTGACCTGTATTGAGAGACAGGCAGTTTTCTGTTTCACAGATGAGAAGTTTCAAGTGATTGATTTGCCCAAACATTAGCTGTTTTCTTTGACCTTGGATTCTGCTTGATGTTTAAATATTTGGTTTGTCATCATTTGCAAGCAGGGAAATTTTGCCTTTTGGCCACATGGGCAAAATGCTGTGGTCCTGAGTCTCCCAGAGATGCAGATGGAATAGTGTATTCTTGTCACACTGTGACCCAGAGCCTGGAGACTGACTTCCACAATCTTTTCCCTATTCTTCCATGATCTCTATTTTTCAACTTTTCCTTAAAGGTGCACTATAAATTTTGTTTGGTAGAAGCTAAAATAGTTGGTTAGGTGGAAATTCCTAATCATTAGTGAATACCTTGTGTATTGTTAGAGTTCAGAAAATAAGAGAAACTCTTGCTCTATTACCAAATGTCACTACTATTTACGTCTTGGAAATGGCAGTCTTTTTAGGATAGGCTGTCTAACAGGGCTGTTTCTGTATTTCAGCCCCACACACTCATTGCTGCCTACGGTCCCCTTCCCCACTTTCTCACCGAAAACCATTTTTAACATAATTTCTGAAATCTGTCTCAAATGCTCTAGCACCATCCTTCATGTTTTGTTACAGCCATTAAATGTTCGTCTGGTTTTCTTAGACTGTGAGTTTCTCAGAAAAATCTAAAATTCTTGAACCATTAAGAACCATTATTAAAAACCAAGGCAATGAAGAGACAAAGGTGTCAGATGCAGACGTGACTCTGAAAGTGTTTTTGAGCTGGAATTCATTTTTGGTGAAACATCTAGACAGCAACCGAGAAATCAGAAATAGTGAGTTTTTCATTTAAATATGTTCACTCATAAAGGCTGTGCTTAATATTGAAGATGTCCCTTCCTTCCTTCCTTCCTTCCCTTCCTTCCTTCCTTCCTTCCTTCCTTCCTCTTTCCCTCTCTCCCTCCCTTCCTTTGTTCCTTCCTTCTTTCCTTCTCTTCTTCATTTTTTCCTTATCATTCTTGACAGTCTCTCTGTGTAGACCAGACTGGTCCAGAACTCACAGACACCTACCTGTTTCTGCTTCCTCAGGGCTAGAATTAAAAGTGTGTGCCACCATGCCCCACAGTTGATAGTCACCGATTTTAAAGCAAGATCTGCTGACTTTACAGGGCTCTGCATTGAGTTTAGAGACAGAACAAGGCCCTGTAAAGCCAGGGGCTGAGAATAAAGGCCTCAGCTGTGTCACTCAGTATGCAGAGGCTGGAGGCCCTGGCCCCTTGCTTTTGTTCTACTCTGGTTTCCCATTGAATCTTCTAATTCTCCCCTGAGTAGCTGCATCTTTGCCCTTGCCTAGCATGTTTCTAATGTAGAAGTTCTGATCCCCCCATATCCTCAGCAAAGAAATATGATATATATGTGTACACACACACACACACACACACACACACACACACACACACACAGAGAGAGAGAGAGAGAGAGAGAGAGAGAGAGAGAGACAGAGACAGAGAGACAGACAGAGTTTGTGTGTGTCTCTGTACATAGCCCTGGCTGTCCTAGAGCTTGCTTTTTAGACTAGGTTAGCCTTGAACTCACAGAGATCTCCCTGCCTCTGCCTCCCCAGGGCTGGGATTGAAGGTGTCGTATTATACACAGCAGTGATAGCAAAGATATATTTCTTAGGTATTTCAGCCTCAGAAGAAAAAGGAAGGGAAAGGTATGCATGCCCACGATTTAATTGTACATTTGTGTGTTCTGTGACAGCTGTATCTGTTTTCAAAAATTTAAGACACAAATTAAAATATCTCAAGCACTTCTGTGAGCTCCAGCAGCCTGTGTTCTGTTGGTGCACACACTGGGAGCAGTAATCCTAGGTCAGTGCCCTGTGTTTCTGACCTGGATTTATGCTTCTCCTTGGTCTTGATCTCTTCATTCCAGACACCATCCCCACATTCGCAGTACTTCTCTGAATAGTTTCTGATGGCTTCCTATGTGTTGCAAGCTTCACTTTTCCAGCTTTTACTCTCGTTCACTTCCCCAGCACACACACTTTTACCCCGGGTTTTATTTGTTCCTTGGTTAAACCTCTGAGATAAATATTAAATGAATATTTAAATCACCCTTGCCCTTATCCTCAAGGTGTGTTACTGGAGTCCCTGGATCCATGACTATGGGCTTCTCTAGTTTCCTCGTGAGAAACCTGACAACATGCCTTCTGCTGCCCAGTAGATTTCTGGAATGAAGGTGACTAGCTGAGGATGGAAAACTGTGAAGGTGTCACAACCTATTGCAGTAACAAATTACCTCGTGTAAAAATGAATACTCTCTAGATGAGCTTTCCAGCTTCCCCCCTTCCTCTCTGCTCCTGTCCTCTCCCCCTCTTCCCCTTCTCCTTGCCCTTCCCTCCTCTTTCTCTCTTTCTGGCTCTCTTGTATCCCAGGCTGACCTCAAACTTGCTACATATCCAAGATCCTTGAACTTCTGATCCTTCTCTATCTCCCAAGTCCTGGGGTTTCAGGGCTGCAGCGCCAAGGGCAGTTCATGCAGGCTGGGATTGCACCTGGTGCTTCATGTGTGTGGACAACTGCTTTACCAACTGAGCACTTCCTAAGCCCCGTTCTTATTTACTTCCACCAGCGTTTTGTTTTCAGACCAATTTAAGTGACTCTTGTTGAGCATCAAGGTGCAGGCTAAAAGAAATGAAAACGAAACCCCCGACCCCTGTGTGTGTGTCTTGACATAGGGTCTCATTCTGTATCTCAGGCTGGCCCAAGCTTTGTAATTCTCCTGCCTCAGCCTCCTGGAATTGCAGATTTGGGCCATCACATCTGATTTGAGAAAAATCCTAGTAGCTTTATAGAAATTGTATTACCTAGAAAAGTTGAGAGGAAATGTCTTTGTGGAAAGGAAGATGGTTCTGGATATTATAAAAAATAAACATGAGAAATAAAAAGTCATACTTAAATATTTTTATGATTTTAAACAAAAAGGAAATATTTGTGCATTGCATGATGATCCCCAAAACATGTTTGACCTGTACAAGGGCAGATGTTAATCCTGCCAGATGAGAATAAGACCACTCACTACCACAATTTTGAGCAAATTTGAAGCAAACTTTAATTAAACACTGGCTAGGATGATGAACTCTGGCCAGGTCCATTCCTGGATTCCCAGAAAATGGCCATGAGTCACATTTTTCAGAAGCTTAAATAGACAAACCCATAAGGCCACAGTATTTCCCATCAGGTCCAATCAGGGGCAAGCATATAGCCTGACATACTTCCTGCCTGTGTACCTCTTGCCTACATCCAATTAGGGGCAAGCATTCATCCTGATGCACTTCCTGTCTGCGTGCCTCCTGCCCACATGTGATCAAGCACATCGGTGCAGTTGGGTCAACCAAACTTGTTTAGGGGAGTGAAAACATGTGACTTGTTGTCTCCCATAAACAACAGCCTCCAGCATTCCAGGAACTGTCTGGCTTTGGGCAAGAGGCTTGTGGTTGGAGGCATTTTTGTTTCATGGATCTCTTAGGCACAGTAACTAAAACTTAAAACTTTGGCTCTCACAAAGGATTAGAGGAGGGTTTTGTGCCAATGTGGAGAATGAGGTTTATCTTCAACTATGAGGAGAATGCTCTTTGGAGGTGGAGGTTTTGCCTTTACTTTTCTCGTGTATGTTGGGCTGTTGAGTTCACTTGTGTAAGCAAACACATAAGCATACATCCTGAACGGTCTCATTTACATGACATGAGTGTGTGCACACGACTCCTGCATTGGGAAGTGAGTGCTCTGTGCGTCCCATGCTGTGAGTGGAGTCCACCAGGCTTAGCTACTGCAGACAATACCTGTTTATGTAACATCCTCCCTCTGTAGATAAGGGTTTGACTCCTCCTCCTTCTCCTTGGTTTTTGAGACAGGCTTTCTCTTTGAGTCTACTTGTTCTGTTTCTCTAGGAAATGTGAGTGAAGAAGCGCTCCCCGACTGGTGGTGCTACTGTGGGAAGCTGTGGAACTTTAGGAAGTGGAACCTGGCTGGAGGAAGTAGGGTTCCCCGGGACATCCTTGAAGGTCACACTTCTTCCCAGTTTGGTCTCCTCCCTCTGCTTCTTGATGTTCTTCCCGGGTTCATGGAGTCCAGCAGCCATGGAACCCTCAGAAGCTGTGAGCCAAAACCTTTCTCATGCTGAGTCTTTCCGTACCAGGATTTAGTTGCAGTCACGAGGAAACAATATCTTGTACAGTATACATTCTGCTGTGTACTTTCCATTTTCCTCTCCTGGAAAAAGAGGAAAAGAAGGGAACACTGACTTGTGTTTTCCTTTCCAACTTGGTCATTTCCTAGAACCATCTCTAGGTCAGGATAAGAATCAGGTAGAGCTTCCTTTTTTTTTTTTTTTCTGTTTTTTTGAGCTGAGGATCGAACACAGGGCCTTGTGCTTGCTAGGCAAGTGCTCCACACTTAGCTAAATCCCCAACAGGCTGAGCTTTCAATGCTCCGCCATTCTTAGAGTTGTCCCCAGACTTGAGGGACATGGTGTCTTGCTTACTTATATATATTTTGCTGTCGTAATAAAAACCATAGAGTTAGTGGCTTAGATGTTTGTTCATTTTATTTCCTTGTTGCAGAAGTCAGAAATCTGGGGCAACGGGTCTGAGAGGGCTGAAAACAAGAGATTGACAGGACTGTGTTAGTCTCTGGATGCTCTAGGGGAGAATTCCTCTTCTTGTTCACTGGAGTCACTGTTGGTACCCTGTTCCTTCCTTTCTGGACAGCAGCTGTAGACAGTTCAAAGCTGTCAGAGAATGCACACACTCCTTGTGAAGAGGCCTAACTTAACATTAGTGCAGCCATGACAGGCTGCAGACTACAATACGGGACTAGCCTCACACAATACAATAACCAGGAAAAGCCACAAACTGCACCCTGTGGGGGACCCATCAGAATTGAGACAAACAAGTGTTAGATGCTCCAGAACATTAAGGATAGCTTACATCACTTGTATGTAAGTTGCCAATTTCCTTGCAGCAATGCCAGTAACCGATCCCTGTTTGACAAGACTTCTGTGCCCAACTCTTGCCCAGTGAGGAGTTCAACCCCCCATCTGAATCTGGATTCCCCTACCTCAAATCCTTTAGTCCTTAAAATCCCTGCCATAACTGAGCTCAGGCTTTCCCTGATCCAACTGCTGTGTTGGAACAGACAGAGAGCCCAAGCTTGAGTTTGCAATAAAGTCTTTGCTTTTGTATATGAACTCAGACTCCTGGTGGTCTCTGGGGGCTCATGATGTGGGCATAACACTTGCTATTGATATCTCTCTTCTCTACTTTGAAGCCAGCACAGGAGATATTTATTCCTCCATCTTACACTTTTTTGTTTTTATTTTTGAGACAGGGTCTCATGTGGGTCCTAGATATACTAGAACTCACCACATAGACCAGTTGCCCTTGCACTCATGGATATCTGCCTGCCTCTGCCTCCTGAGTCCCTGGGATTAAAAGTGTGTGTACCACATCTGGGATTTTATTTACTTAAAAAAATTATTATTATTATTGTTATTATTATTATTATGTGTGTGTGTTATGTCCACATATCACAGTGTACTGGTGGAAGCCAGAGGACAACTTGGGGTGGGAAATGGTCTCTCTTTCTGCTATGTGGGTCCCAAGGATCAGACTGAAGCTTGGTGGCAAGTGCCTTTATCCTGGGAACCAGTCCTGCTTCATATCTTGAGGTTCTAATCAAACTGCAACATCCTTTTTGTCCTGAAAGATAACATAGTCACATATGCAGACATCTTTGGAGATTAATTGTTCAGTCTAACACACCTAGTGACATTCAAAATGATGTGACTTCAACTTCTACCCCTCTGTCACTCAGCTGTATATTGTGATGCATTCATACAGGCTCTGTGGCCTGTGCATTCACTGGGAGTATTTGGGACTGGAGAGATGGTTCAGCCATTAAAGGTTAGGCTCACAACCAAGAAGTGGGATATCAATGTGGTCTCCTGCCTGTGGAGGGAGGTCATTATGAAAGGAGTAACTAAGTCCTGGGGCCTTTAAAACTCATTCCAGAAGTCTGGAGAGATGGCTCAGAGGTTAAGAGCACTGGCTGATCTTCCGGATGTCCTGGGTTCAATTCCAGCACACACACACACACACACACACACACACACACACACACACAATGGCTTACAACCATCTGTAATGAGATATAATCCCCTCTGCTGGTGTGCAGGCATACATGCAGGCAGATCACTGTGTACATAATAAACAAATCTCAAAAAAACTTCCTTCTATATGACATTTCACGCTAGTAAATCATGCTCCTTCCCCTCTGTTTGGTGGTGGCCATGAGGTAAGCCAACATGGGTACCAACAAGAACATTCAGGAACTATGGGGAAGGAAGCACACTGATGAGATATGCTTTCTTCCTAGAGTCCTCTGCTGATGCCTCTCTGTACTCTTCAGGGCTCTCACTCCACCCAGGCAGGTAAAGTGTGAGACTGGAAAAGATAACCAAGACAAGTCCCATAAGGGATTCAAGTGCACCATGTGACTGTAAACTGCTAATCCCAAAGGTGGCATACAGCAAGCCTGAGTGGCTGGAGTTCTGGTGGGTTGAAGATTCCTGGTAGAGACTCAGAGCTTCTCATTGATAGAGACCATAAAGGTAGAAGAACTCCTGACCCCAGTGCACCAGCAGCCTAGACCACCAGCACAGGGATGCATGGGCTCGACAATGGCCAGCTGCAGAAGCCCAAAGGCCACAAAACCCACCATGCTATCCTTGCTAAGTAGCTTGGGGAAGGAGCAGAATGTCCAGCTTCACTGTTACTGCTAAATAAGCAGTGCCTATGAATCAGACTTGAACAGTTGAGTTTGGACAGCAACAGGCAGAGTAGTAATGTCTGTATCTGCTTGGACGTCCTGTTTGGCCAGTAAGTCAACGGGCCTGGCAGATGACTCAGTGGCTAAGAGTGAGAGCTGGAGAGATGGCTCAGTGGTTAAGAGCACTGATTGCTTTTCCAGAGTCCTGGGTTCAAATCCCAGCA
>NW_023411858.1:0-12564 GCF_903995425.1 Onychomys torridus | reverse complement strand
TGTGGTTTGCACCTATAACCCAGTGCTGGGAGGCAGAGACAGCTGGGTCTTTGGTGCACTCTGGTCAGCTAGTCTTGCTGACTTCATGAGCTACAGGTTCCAGTGACAGACCTTGTCTCAAAAAAAAAAAAAAAGAGGGGGTGGAGCTAATGGAGCTAGGGAGATGGCTCTGGTTAAGAGCACTTGCTGCTCTTGCATAGGTCCTGAGTTTGATTTCCAGCACCCATGTAAGATGCTTGCAACTGCCTGTAACTCCAGCTTCAGAAGATTCCAACATACCTCTTCTGGTCTCCATGCGGTAGCCACACAGAATTGCACACACACACACACACACACACACACACACACACACACACACAAGTAAAATCTTTTTTGAAAATAAGGTATGGGCTGGAAAGATCCCTGGCTGCTCCTGCAGAGGGCTACAGTACAGTTCCCAGCACACACATGGTGGCTCACAACCATCTGTAACTCCAGTTCCAGGGGAGCCAATGCCCTCTTCTGACCTACATGGGCACTGAATGCACATAGTTCACAGACATCCATGCAGACAAATTCTCATATGCATTTTTTTGTTTGTTTTTTCGAGACAGGGTTTCTCTGTGTAGCTTTGCACCCTTCCTGGAACTCACTTTGTCAGACCAGGCTGGCCTCGAATTCACAGAAATCCGCCTGCCTCTGCCTCCCAAGTGCTAGGATTAAAGGTGTGCACCACCACCGCCCAGCCATAAATCTTTTTTTAATGTGAAAAAAATTACAAGGTGGAGAGCAATTGAGGGAGGCACCCATTGTCAACTGTGACCACACACAGGCACACATATGTGCACACACACATACATGCATATGTGCACACATCACGCACACAAAGCTAATCAGCCATCTATATCTGTGGGCTCAGTATTTAAACCAATTCAACCAACAAATCAAAAATATTCTCCAACCCCAATTAACCTTGTCTGTTAGAACGATCCCACTTAATAAGCCCCCAAACTGTGAGATAAGATATTTCCATTTGCAGAGGGGAAAAAACAGTGTGTGAGCCTATGTTTGAAACAATGTCAATCAACAGCCATAGCCAAACCCATTCTACTGGATTACAGTCTACGTCCTCACAGCAACTTCACTGAGACAGGTAGCTACGCGTACTGGTACATGCTGGTACATTCCAGCACTTGGGATATTGAGGCAGGAAGATTGTGAGTTTAAGTCCAGACTGGACTACATGGCATGACTCCATCTTATATAAAATACTTGCAAAACAAATCACTCATAGACTGAACATGTGGACATCTGTCCTTACTACAAGAAAACTATTTATACCATATTTTGTTGCATTTAAAGTGGGCTAGAGCATATGTGTAAGTTATATATGCAAATATGCCATTTCCCTGGAAGTGATTTCACTATGCTTCGATTCCGGTATCCATGGCAGGGGGGAAGTAACCTGGTACTAGTCGCCTGTGGATATGGAAAAACAGCTGTATATAGCTGTTGCTTATGAAAGATGGCTGACTTTGCTGAGTTAGAAAGCCAGGACCTCAAGCATGGGCAAGTCAGTGTCAGGACAAGGACAGACCAATGCTAAGCCCACTTCTGCTGACCAACCTCATCACCAGGATCAAGCTTCCTTTTCTTTCTTTGTTTCTTTTTAAGTTTTGTTTGTTTTGTTTTCGAGACAGTTTCTCTGTGTATCCCCGGCTGTCCTGAAACTCATTCCATAGACCAGGCTGGCCTTGATTTCACAGATCCACCTGCCTCTGCCTCCCACCTCCAGAGTGCTGGGATTAAAGGCATGCACCACCATCACTTTTTTGTTGTTGTTGTTGTTGTTGTAAGTTAACTTACATTGTATGAGTACAGGCATTTTGCTTGCATTTATATCTGTGCACTATGTTTGTGCCTGGTGCTCAAAGAGGCCAGAAGAGGCCAGCCGTCAGAACTGGAGTTAGACCATTATGAGCCATTGTGTGGATACAAAGAATGCAGTCCCAGTGCTCTGGAAGAGAAGCAAGTGCTCTTAGCCAATGGCATTACTCTAACCCTCCTTTAGGTCCCTCTTAGGAGGGTCCTAGTGGTAGAGCTCAGTGGATACTGCTTTAGCCAGTTGAGACCAAGAAAATGATAGAACAATAAGAAGTTGGCTCAGGGGACTGGAAAGATGGTTCAGTGTGTAGAGTACCAGCCTAGAATTCCCCAGTGAGGGGCTGGGGTGTAGCTCAGTGGGAGAGCACCTGCCTAGAATCCCCCAGTGAGGGGCTGGGGTGTGGCTCAGTGGTAGAGCCCCTGCCTAGAATCCCCCAGTGAGGGGCTGGGGTGTGGCTCAGTGGTAGAACACCTGCCTAGGATCCCCCAGGGAGGGGCTGGGGTGTGACTCAGTGGTAGGGCACCTGCCTAGAATCCCCCAGTGAGGGGCTGGAGTGTGGCTCAGTGGTAGAGCACCTGCCTAGAATCCCCCAGTGAGGGGCTGGGGTGTGACTCTGGTAGGGCACCTGCCTAGAATCCCCCAGTGAGGGGCTGGAGTGTGGCTCAGTGGTAGAGCCCCTGCCTAGAATCCCCCAGTGAGGGGCTGGGGTGTGGCTCAGTGGTAGAGCAATAGCCTAGCATGCTCAAAGTTTTGAGTTCCATTCCCTGCACTGGAAAACTAAAATGGGGAGAGGAGGACTCAAAGGCACATGTGTACCCATCACCTGCCCTGGAACCCACAGGGAGTTTACATTGTGGCTGGGGAATTACCAGTCAGCCTCACTTTCCATTCTCCTAGCATGAATCTTCCTCCCACCTGGCCACCATTCACTACCGCACACATCTGATGCACACTCTAACAGACCACAAGCCAAATAGACCTCATTTTCTGACGCTCTTCACAGGACCCAGGAGACCATGAGTACCTCCAGGCTCTATACCCTGGTGCTGGTGCTGCAGCCTCAGCGAGTTCTCCTGGGCATGAAGAAGAGGGGCTTTGGTGCTGGCCGCTGGAATGGCTTCGGGGGCAAAGTGCAGGAAGGAGAGACCATTGAGGATGGGGCTAAGAGGTGAGGAAAAGGGAGGTCCGACCACAGAGCCAGCCTGGCAGGGGATGAAGACCCGGGGAGAAGGAAACACCCGGAGACCCACAATGCTATGTAGACCAGACAGGCTTTGAACTCATGGAGATCCACCTGCCATTACCTCCAGAGTGCTGGGATTAAAGGCATGTACCACCATGTTCAACTTTTAAATTTTTTCAGAGGATCTTTCTGCACATGCCAGTTGGCCTTTATTATGTAAGCCTAGGTTTGGCCTCAAACCCCAAACCTTCCTGCTTCAGCCTCCTCAGTGCTGGATTATAGGTGTGGCAATGCCATGCCTGAATCCTAATTTGGAATAGCAACGCCTCTGCATATCCCCCTAGAACATGCAGCCCACAGGTCCTGAGGCTACACTCCCACGGCCCTGGCCCTTATAAAGCACAGATGCCATGCTCACGAGCTAATATATCTCCCTTACCTATCTCTGTTGCAGGGAGCTGGAGAAGAGAGTGGTCTAACTGTGGATGCCCTGCACAAAGTGGGCCACATCTCATTTGAGTTTGTGGGTTCCCCTGAGCTGATGGACGTGCATATCTTTTCTACTGAACATGTACTGGGACACCCACAGAGAGTGATGGTGAGCCTTGGGCCCCACTCCCTTCTTCCCACCATTGGGCAGGGAGGTACACCCAGCCTCGGAGAAAGGAATCAGCCCTTGCCAAGTGTGGGCCCCAAGTCTGCCCATGTTCTTGATCTTTGCTTGTCCTCAACAACCAAGGATAGATAGGCAAAGCAGCCTTGTAGCCCAGATATGAGACCCACTCTCCTTTTCATTCATTCATTCATTCATTCATTCATTGTCTGTGTATAGCCCTGGCTGCCCTGGAACTGGTGCTGTAGACCAGGCTAGCTTAAAACTCAGGCGTGTGCCACCGCTACCTTGCAAGCCCGTTTTTTTATTCCACAAAATATGAAAATCAGCCACACATATTAGTACATGCCTTTTTATTTCAACACTTGAGAAGAAGAGACAGGGGTATCTCTGAATTCAATAGCCAGCATGATCCACATTCCACCTTGTGAGACCCTGTCTCAGAAGGAGGGAGGAGAAGAAGGAAAAATAATAATAAAGTAGCTGGTGTGGCTCAGTTGGCAGCATGCCTGACCTGTAAGCATAAGGACCTGAGTTCCATGTCCAGCAGTGACATGAACCTGGTGTGGAGTTGCATGTCTGTAATCCCAAACACAAGAGATGAGCTCTTAGTAACAAACAAGAGAGTAACTAGGTGTGGTGATGCAGGTATATAACACAGCGTCTGGGAGGCCGAGGCAGAAAGAATGAATCTGAGGACATACAGGGCTACAGAATGGATCCTACGCCAGCCTGACCTACATGAGGCTGTCAAACCAGAGATGGTCATGAGGATGAGATATAAATTAGACCAGGCTCCTCTCTTAATAAGCCAGGTATGTGGTATACATTCATAATCGCAGCACCAAGAAAGTTGAGACAGACCTGCCATGAATTCAAGACCAGCCTGGGCTTCCATACTGAATTCCAAGCCAGCCAGAGCTCCAAGAAAGTCCCTGTATTTTTTGGTTTTTTGTTGTTTGTTGTTTTGTTTTGTTTTTGTTTTTTTGAGACAGGGTTTCTCAGTGTAGTTTTGGTGCCTGTCCTGGATCTCACTATGTAGACCATGGCTGGCCTCGAACTCACAGAGATCCTCCTGGCTCTGTCTCCCAAGTGCTGGGATTAAAGGCGTGAACCACCACCACCCAGCAAAACAAAACAAAGCAGGCATGGTGGTAGCACACCCCTGTAAACCAATCAAGAAGCTAAGGCAGAAGGATTGCTACTTATTCCAGACCAGCCTAGGCTACAATTATGGAAAACGCTGTTTCCAAAATATCTCCAGAGGATGGAGAGATGGCTTCAGAAGTTAAAGGCACTTGCTACTCTCCCAGAGGGCCTACAACGCTTTTCCCAGTACCCCTAACTCCAGTTCCAGGGATCTCATACCCTTTCTGGCCTCTGTAGGTACTTCCATGCACATGGTATATAGAGGCAAAACACCCATAGACCAGGAAAATAATTCTTACCAAATGTTTAAAGCAGAGAGAGGTTGGAAAGCTAGTTCAGCAGTTAAGATCACATATTGCTCTTCCAGAGAACCCAAGTTTGGTTCCCAGCATCCACACCAGGTAGCTCACAACTAACACTAGCTTTAGGGGGACCCAAAGCCTCTGGCCTCTGTGGGTATTTGCACTCATATGCTTACACCCACACCCAGATATACATGCATATACACAGTCAAAAATAATATAAAACAAGTAATAGCCACAACAATCCAAACAGCTGGAGAGGGATCTCAACAGTTAAGAGCACTTACTAGAATTCCAGAGGACTCAAGTTCTGTCTCCAGCACCCTCACTGGGCAGTTGATGACTAGTTGTAACTCCAGGTCCTCTCTGGCCTCCTCTGACACCCACACATGTGGCATTCATTCACACAGACATACTCAGATACACAGCAGTTCCCTGCATTCAAGGCCAGCCAGGGCTACAACCGTGTCTCAAACAAATCAAAAATCTCCAAACAGGTGTTCACACAGATTCAGGGGTTAATCCCTCTCGGGTCAGCTGGAATCCATGTTCAACATCAATGTTATCCTTCCTCCCCATCCCTCTACCCCGCAACAGAAATGCGCCCTCAGTGGTTCCAACTGGACCAGATCCCCTTTGCTGACATGTGGCCTGATGACAGCTACTGGTTCCCACTCCTGCTTCAGAAGAAGAAGTTCTGTGGTACTTCAAGTTCCAGATCACGACACCATCCTCAACTACTCGCTGCGTGAGGTGGATGAATTCTAACCCAGGGTCTGGCCAGTTCTGGCCACACTCAGGTGGCTGCACAGCCACAAGCTGTCAGTCCAAGGGCACCATAAAGAGAGACTGGTATTTTCTGTTTGCAAGGTGTTGAGGTTGGGATGTGAAATGTCACTGATAGACTAATGTTTGAATACTTCATCTCCACCTACTGGTCGTGTTTTGGAAGGTTGTGGCACCTTTAGGAGGCAGAGCACCAATGGGGAAACTGAGTCACTGGGGGTCAGAGAGATGTGGGATGGGCCTTAAAGTTTGATAGGTAGGTATAGAATATTATTTAAGATGTGTTACATTTGTTTTTGCTATGGAACATTTGTTTTAATGATGCAAAGATGTGTTGCATTCTTTTATGTACATTTGTTTTAACTCCTGTGAAGCTGTGTTACTTTGGCCTGTCTAAAACAACCTGATTGGTCTAATAAAGAGCTGAACAGCCAATAGCAAGGCAAGAGAAAGGATAAGTGGGGCTGGCAGGCAGAGAAAGAAAAGCTGGCTAGAAATAAGCAAGGCTAAGGCTGGGGCATTTATAGTAAGTCTCCATGTATATTTATTTGGGAGCTGGGTGGCAGGCCCCCAAAAGAGTCAGAGTAAAAACAACCAACAACCGGTAGACCCCACTTCCGTCTGCTCCTTGCTTCCTGATGTGACCAAGCCACCTCATACTCTTGCCACTGTGCCTTACCCTGCCATGATGGACTATATCCCCTCGATTGACCCATGAGTCAAAATAAACTTGCTTGCTTCCCTAAGCTGCTATGTGATGGAGCAGAAAAGTGAGTGGTATGGGGTAGGAAGGAGAGATCCTGCCAGGCACCAAGACAGCCGATTCTCTGTCTTGTCACACTACCTCAGGACAGGATGGATGGGACACCAAAGATGCGGTGAGGACTTCTGTTGTTGTTTTGTTGTTGTTGTTTCGAGACAGGGTTTCTCTGTGTAGCTTTGGAGCCTGTCCTGGAACTCACTTTGTAGCCCAGGCAGGCCGCCTGCCTCTGCCTCCCAAGTGCTGGATAAGGCGTGCGCCACCATCGCCCAGCAACTTTTTTTTTTAATGCAGGATCAATAATCTGAATGCAAAAGTAGAAGCTCTGCAATGCTTGTGTGGGCAGGATGCCAGGCAAGAGCAGGCATCGGGAAGAAAACTGGAGAGCAGGGTGCCATCAAGAAACTAGATGTGGGTCTCAGGAGGCAGAGGAATGGTGTCTCTGCAAAACAGGACCTGGACTTCCAGCCAGTGGCTGAAACAGACAGAAAGGCTGTGTCCAGGGGTTTATATAGACCCAAGTGAGGCCTGAGAGGCTGGGGCTATAGGCAACCATTTAACGATAACTCATCAGAGACGAGCCTGCAAAACCTGAGACTAACTGCCTGGTGTGTGTGTGCCCGGGCGGGGAGTTCCCAACCAGGTCACTGGCTGTATTCCCGCTGTTGCCCATGATACTTGTAGTACAGCAGACACTCCCCTAATGGGGGAGCAGCCAGGAATTCCTGGGCTACATCTTGGACCAGGAACCTCACAGATGCCCATTGGTTATCAGTGGATCTTGAAAGCATGCCCTGACGTTTCACACTGCATCCTAACTTCTTCCTAACGGCTTCAAAGAAAACCAATTTCGCCCTCAGAAAGAGGAGCCTTTTAAGGAAATCCAACAGAAAAGCTGGACTGACGGCTCAGCAGGACTGCTCTTGCACAAGACCAGAGTTCAGTTCCCAGCACCCGCGATGGGCAGCTCATAACCACCTGTAACTCTACCTTCAGAGGAGCGGACACCTTCTTCTGGCCTCTGTAGACATCAGCACCCACGAGCACATTCCCCCATACATGTACACGTAATTTACAATAAAATATACACACTGTATCGTACTCAAAAGTCAAATACATTGTTAGCTGAAACTCCCTAAACCTAAAGGGGCCCAGATATAAGTGCTGAGACAAGGCATAATTGCAGCCTTCTCTTGGACTCGTTATTTAAATAAGCACGTGGGGTGGGAGTGCTATTCATGTGAGTACAGGTACCATGGAAGTCAGAGATGGCGATTCCACTGGAGCTGAAGTTACAGGACATTGTGAGCATTATCTGGGAACTGGGAATTGAACTCGGGTCCTCTGAAGAACAGCAAGTGCTCTTAACTGCTGAGCCAACATCTCTCCATCCCTTATGTCAGGTTTTTTGTTGTTGTTGTTGTTGTTGTTTTTCGAGACAGGGTTTCTCTGTAGCTTTTGGAGCCTGTCCTGGACTAGCTCTATAGACCAGGCTGGCCTCGAACTCACAGAGATCCACCTGCCTCTGCCTCTGGGATTACAGGCGTGCGCCACCACCGCCCAGCCCTTATGACAGTTTTAACTGTCAACATGACGTAATTTAGAATCACCTGGGAAGAGCATCTCAGTGAGGGACTGTCTAGATTAGATTGGACATGTCTGGGGGATTATCTTGATTTATTAACTCAAGTAGGAAGATCTGCCCACCATGAGTGGCATGATTCCCTAGGAAGGGAACCCTGAACATATGAAGGTGGGGAAAGCAGACTGGGCACTGGCACGCACGCTTAGATTGATTTTCTACTTAATTCTGGATATAGTGTGTGCCACCTGGCTCCAATTCTCATACTAGGAGCCCCGACTCCCCCAAAGTGACAGAGAGTATAAGCAGCTATGTTGCTTTTGTTAGGGATTTTATTACAGCAACAGGAAATGCACTCAACTGATCTGGCACCAAAACAAGCAAACAAAAACCTGCAAAGCCTGACCTAGGGATCAGTGAGCCTAACAGTTACTTACAGGAGTGTGAGCCACAGCCCCGAGTTCCACCCTGTGCAGGGGGCTCGACGGGTCAGCATCGACTCCCCTTAGCAACTGTCACTGTGGGCACCACTGCAGAGAGGGACCTTGTGAACCATGTGCCCTTTCAGATTTCTGAAACTCGTAAATTTTGCAGATTTTCTGAGCCTGAGGAGCCTCCCTCCAGGAGGAAGCAATGCTTCTGTATCCAGGAAACTGCCCCACTGGGACCCAGACTAGGGGCAACTACCCATCCCAAACTTAGGATTCCAGTTTCCAAGACCCATTTGGCCATGTTCATGGGGTCTGTAGAGAGAAAGAGCAGCATGGAAACCATCTGTAAACACTTCCAGTTTATTGGGTGTGGCCAGTAACTGATTCCCCCAGTCCATAAAGTGCTTCATTCATCCAGCCGAATCCCACAGCATCTGCCTCCTCACTCAGCCCAGAGTCCCCACAGCAGTGTCCCAGAGCCCTGCTGCCCCTTCCTCGCCTCTTCAGGCTAACACTGAGTAGGAAGCACCCAAAGAGGCTGTTCCCCTTGACTCCCACTGTGCTGGCCCTGGACTGTCCAGTTAAAGCTGAAGCTGGCCCCTGCTCGGCCCAGGAGAAGGGACAAGCAGGCGGGAGATCTGTCCATACTTGTCACCTTTCTGGCAGCCCAAAGCATGGCTGTGGTGTGGCATACAGGCTCGGGCAGCAGGATGCCAGAGGGACTCTTGGTTCCCTTGTACCCTGGGGAACCTCAAGTTTGGGGTCAGGCACCCACAACCCAGTCAGGGAGTGACTATGTGAGAAAAGGCAGGCTCTACTGCCAGGCTCGGGGCCCTAGAACACTAAAAGCACGGGGGTGGGAGTGAGCTGGAGTGGGAGAGTGGGCCAGTAAGGAAGCAGTTCACATCCAGGTGGAACCTGCTGCCTGACTTCTAGTGGGAAGCGGTCCACACTTTTGACCCTGAGGCCTGGGTACCCAACAGGGATGCCCATCTCCGGTGCTCCTCCACAACTCCTCCTCGCTCTCACCCTCCAAAACCCAACACAAGAAAGGACCTGGAGCCCTCATCCACTGTGGACCTCGAGAAGCCTTGGACCAGGGATCCATAGACAGCACTGGAGTGAAACATGTCCTCCAAAGCACCAAACAAATCACTGCGCACTCATACTTCCCGCCTGGCCTCTAATACACCTCCCAGAATGTCGACAGGCCCTAGTTTGCAGACAAGGCCACCCTCAGAGACCATCCGGCTCCTTGCCAGGCAGTACTGCCAGGCCACAGGGCAGGCCAGCCCTCCCACTTCTTTGCTGCTAGGTTAACCCCTAGACTCTCTCAGCACTCAGTGACCCTTCCACACTCCCCTAGACACCACTTGCTGGCTGCAAAAGGCCCTCAGCACTGTGGGCATTGGGCGCAATCCATTCTGAAGCACCCTAACTTCCCATCACCGACCCCATCAACAGGCCATGGGGCAGGCTGGAGGCACACAGACCCCCTGCCCAGGAGCAGGGAGACACAAAGACACCTGCACAGCCCACAGGCAGCTGCCTGGAGGGAATCAGCTGGGGACACACTGTTTGCAAAGAGGTTTTAGTGAGGCCACAGGGAGCTCTGTTGTGGGCCTTGCCACTAGTGAGGACACATGCCATCCTCCTGTGGGGAGCGTGGTGGTGTCAACACGCTGTGAGGTCCAGCAAAGAGGCAGCTCAGCTTCGGCTTCAGGTCATTCCATACCTTGCTCATCTGCAAGAGAGGGAGGAAGGGAGGTGAGGTGGGCGGCCCCAACCTGGTCCATGTCAAGCCAGTTTCCCGTCCTTTGTCATCTGGTGGCATGAACAGGAGGACACTCACATCACACTTCCTCACATACCAGGCTCCACACCAGAGCTTCTGAAAGTGAAGGCAAATCACCCTCTTCTCTCAATGTGGACCCACCCTCTAGAGGCACAGATGGGGGGATTGTGAGTTCCAGGCTAGCCTGGGTTACAGAGTGAGACCTAAAAATTAAAATACAGGGCTGGGATATAGCTCAGGGTTGGAGTGCTTACCAAACATGCGTGAGACCCCAAGTTTGACCCTCAGCATTGCATACAAAAGAAAGAAAGAAAGAAAGAAAGAAGAAATCTAGTAACTGCTATACAACAGGATGATCCTCCTGCCTCCATCTCCCAAGTACAGGGATTGCAGATGGGCACACTGTAGCTGGTATATGCGGTACTGGGGACGGAACCCTGGGTACTGCGCATGCTAGGCAAGCTGTCTACCCACTGTGCAGGTTGACTGGCCTGGATGCTGTGAAAGCTACTGGGCAGGCCAAGTACCAGGAACTCTAGCAGACCAGAATGTCTACCTTGAATCACTGAGACTTCTCACCCAACGTGGACCGTCCAGCTACCATGTATCTCCCAAGCCCCACAAGTTAATGCCCCCTGGCATACCTCTGTGTGGTCCCTGATGGCAGGGACCAGCTTGAAGGAACACAGCCTCTGCCCATCACTTGTCATCACTGCCAAGCCATGCCGGCTCCATCAGTCTGTAACCATGACACCCAGGCCAACATACGGCAGCTAGTGGAGTTGTACCTTCATGCCATTTTGCAGATCTTAGAAGGACACAGGTCCAAAGAGTATCTGCATGGCTTACATACAGCCCTGGGTTTGGATCCCAGCATCACATAAGCCAGATGTAGGAGGCAGAGGCAGAATATCAAAAATTCAAAGTCAGTCCTTACTTGGCAATAGAGATGCTTACTGCCAACCTGAAGACCTAAATTCAGTCCCTGTCACTAACAGAGAGCAGACAACCAAATGCCCTCTTGCAAGGAGATGAGGCAGCAGGAGGCAAACGGGTCACCTGGAAAACCAAGGAAGTCAAGCTTGGGAAGATGGGTGTCTGTGTGTGAGGGGGCTACATGGGGCTACAAAAGCAGATGTGTCACACTGGCCCTCCAAATCCTAATCAGAGAAACCCCATCTTGCAGCAAGCCACCACGTAGCTGCATGCCAGGCTGAAACCAAACAGGCTGTCTCTCTCTCTCCCAAGGCAGGCTGGTGCTTTCTAGACTGGCAGGATTCTGATGGGGTGAGGACAGAACACACAGACACAGAACGCCCGCCGGCTCTGAGTGTGTCCAATGCTGTCTGACCAGCGCTCACCTCTGCAGCTTTGACATTAGGACTCTGAAGCCAGGTTCCTCTGTAAAGCAGAAACTTGGGAGGGCTAAAGTGATCGCCATATAAATCTGAGTTCAGATGTCCAGCACCTAAGTAAATGCCAAGTGGCCGTGGTAGCCCACAAAGGGAGACAAAAGATCTCCTGAGCAAGCTGGCTAGTTAGCCTGAATTCAGGCTAACTGCATATAAGGTGGGGAATGTCCAGGAAGAGTATCCATATCAACTCATGACCTCCACACACATATGCATACAAAAAATAAAAAGAACAACAACAAAAGGGGGGATGGGCAATGTCCCTGGGAGTGGTGGTTCATGCCTTTAACCCCAGGACCCAAGGAAGCAGAGGCAGGCAGATCTCTTCAACTTTAAGACCTGCCAGGTCAATCTACATAGTGAGATCCTGTCTCAAAAGGGGGCAGGAGACACTTGGAAGATGGCTCAGAAGTTATGAGTACCTGCTGCTCTTGCACAATGCCTAGGTTTGGTTCCCAGCACCCACATCAGGTGGCTCACAACCACCTGTACCTCCAGTTCCAGGGATCTGACACCTTGTGGACTCCTGCATACATGTGATACCCATAAAGTCATGCATAAACATAAATAATGAATAAATCATTTTTTTCAAGATTTAAAACAGGGACTTAGTTGTTGGGGAGTTGGTAATGGGAGGGAAGTGTAGCTGGCTGTCTGCAAACATCCATTCTGTAACCAGCCCCCAAA
>NW_023411857.1:0-10705 GCF_903995425.1 Onychomys torridus | reverse complement strand
TCAAAAATGTTCTTTGTGACTTATAAGGCTATTAGAGCAAACTAAGTTGTTTTAGATGTATAATATAAAACATATATTCTTGACTTAATAATCTGTTATCCTATATTTTGTTTGGAAAAGTTTTCATTTGCTGACTGATTCAGATTCACATCCAGTCATCAAGCATAGGAAACAAATTGATGTCTCCTAGAAAATATCATTTTCTTTATCATAAGAGAATGAGATCCTTTTAGTGGACAAAACTATTTTCTATAAAGTTAAAATACCAGAAAGCTTCAAGTGAATCTCTCTCATTTTGGTGGAAAAGCCTTCCACATCCAAATCATTTTTTATTATTAGCAAATGAGAGAACTGGCATACACAATATCAGTGATGACCAGAGATTTTTTTTTAATCTTATAGTTCTTACTAAAGTTCTATGGTATATATTTGTAGGTGTGTCTTGATTTTATCAGTGGAGCTATCTATGTTTTTAGTTTTATTGGCATCTAATTATATTGTTTCTCTGGAAAATTATGAACCTTCGGCAATTTTTGTGCTCACAAAAATTTACATTATTATGTTATGATTACCTTGATGTTTTTTGTTTGTTTGTTAAGTTTGTGTACAGAACACCTAGTTTTTATTTTACCTTAGCGCCTTTTTTATCCTAATTCCTAGGCATGTCTGTGTTTCCAGTTGTTGCTATCTTCATATTTCATTTTTTTCTGCTTAAATGATTGATACAGTTAATTAATACATTGATTTTGAGTTTCTAAAACATTCTGAGGAATCATTGTCTCTTTTTCCCAATTAACTTTTGCTATCAACATGATGTAGCCTAGAGTCATGTGGAGGAACATCAACTGAGATTGTGCCCAGATCAGAATTGCTGGTTACTGTGTGGTTGAGAGATTGTGTTGATTGGAGATTAATGTAGGAAGGCTCTTCCAAAAGAGCATGGCAATATCTGTAAGCAAGTGGGCCTGGGCTAGATATGAAAGGTAGCTTACACAAGACAGTGGCCAAGCAAGAGAAACAACAAAGTTTCTCCATGGATTTTTGACTTCAGGTGCTAGCTTGAGTTTCTATTCTAAGCTCCCACATTGATGGGTTATGATACAGTAATATCCAAATAAACCCTTTTATTACCTAAGACACTTTCAGTTGGAAAATTTAATCACAGCAAGAAACAAGAAAGTTAGCACAAAACATAGGACATCAAAAGTGATTTTGTTGCAGTATAGGTCCTAGGATTGATGACATTTGGAGAAATGTTCAAGATATTAAGAGTTTAGATGGCAAAAGCCATAGAAAGCTTTACACAGACTTAAGTGGCCAATCTTGTAGGACTGCTAAGAAGGGAGAATTGAGAGTAATGAAGTGGAGGTCAAGGTCATAGCATTTCAGTGGGAAATGGACTCCATGAAAAATATAGCCAGAGGTCATTTCTACAATATTTTGGCTCCAAATCTTTCTTACTTTCTCCATTCCCCAAGAAACTGAGTAAGCCATAGTTAAAAGCAATGGGCTGATTTCTTAGATAAAATATTGATTTTGTTGCATGTTTACTATTGATGACTCATGCATATCTCCAGTGAAAAAGAAACAAAGAAGTGAAAAATCTGTGTTTTGCAGAGAAAATTACTAGGTAGTTTCAGATGGCAGTCCAGTGGTGAAATAGGCACCATTCTCTGTTTATAGTAGAATAGATTTGGAATCATTTCCTTGACTTTTTTTTTGCCATCTTTGGTATTTGGTCCTCCCTTAATTCTCTGAGCCATTTGACTTCCAGTTCTTGAACATCCAGGCATTGTTGGCCATGGGCTCCCTCTTGTGGCCTCAAGTTACACCAGTCATTGGTTGGGCATTATACAAGCTCTGAGCTGCTGTTGCCCCAGTGTATCATGCAGGCAGGACAAGTGTAGTTCAAATATTTTTTGGCTTGATTGTTATCACCACTGGGAGCCTTGTGTGGCTACAGAATCTGTCCAGTTCTGGTTCTCTATTCTCAATTACTTGGCGTTCTCACTTCAGTCACACTTACAGCTTCCTGGAAATTTCCACTGAACTAGGTTTTCACATTGCCCCCTAAAACCTCCCCTATTCCAATCATCTTTCCATGTATTCTCTCCCTCTGTCCTTTCCTTCCTCTTCTGATCATTCCTACACCTGCTGTCCATCCACCCACAAAATCTGTTTTATTTCCTCTTTCTAGGGAGATCTATGCATCCCTCACTACAGCTGTCTTGTTACTTATCTTCTATGGCTTTCTGGGTTGCACTGTGATTATGCTTTACGTAACAGCTAATACACACTTATAAATGAGTACATATCATTTTGTGGTTCTCAGTTGCCTCACCTAGTATAATAAAGGACTCAGGAAACTAGACATGAACACACCAAATAATCCAGTAAAAATGAAGTACAGATCTAAACACAGAATTCTCAGCAGAGGAATCTAAAATGGCTAAGAAACAATTTTAAAAATATTCCACACTTAGCCATCAAGGATGTGGTAAAAATGTCCTTTGAGATTCATGTTAAACCTGTCATAATGGCTACGATTAATACCACAGGAAAAAATCACGTGCTGGTGTGGAAGTGGAGTAAAGGGAACATACCTCTATTGCTGGGGGGAGTGGGAACTTGTACAGCTTATAAAATTAATATGGTGGTTCCTTCAAACACTACGAATTGAACTATCTACAGACCCAGTTATAACCTCTTTCAGACATATACCCAAAAGATGCTTCTCCATCCTTCCACAAGAACACTTGCTCAACTATGTTCATAGCAGCTTTATTCATAATATCTCCAAACTGCTGTCTTTGAGAGTTTGTCCCTGCTTTTGGTTTTATGTCTTCACAGACTCTCTTGAGTTGTTTGTTATGCAGCCTGGCTGGGATATCCATAATTAATCAGAAGTACATTTGAACTCATGACGCTTATGTGTCAGTCTCCTGAGAACAAGCGCAAGGGCAGATGATGTACCCCAATGTGTGCTGTTTTGTCAACGTATTTTACCCATGTTAGTGTTAAAATGCTTAATCAAAAAAGCTTAAGACACACTAAATACCCTGAGTATTTTCAAATCATCATTTTCAACTGTCTTCAAGACATCTCACAATGTAGGATAACAAGCAATCCATTGTATATTTTCCTGGAGACTTGCTTGGGTAGTGGGTTCAGGTTACTTAGATGTGTGGAGTTTGCAGTGGTTAGAAAGAAGGAGGAGATGGACATGTTCTGAAGGTGAATCGAGATATCTGCCAACATCATTTTATTGAATAATATACCATTTATACTCTATAATTGCATGTAAGATTAAGCAGGAGAAAAGAAGGCTTGGGAGCTGGTATGTGGCTTGAGATCATGGGTTGAAGGGGGCTAACATTGACCTTGAGAATAGAAATCAGTCATATGTTAATGAAAGGACCACAAGTTTCTCCTGCCACAGTTAAGGAAAATGAATGCTTAAGCAACTAGTCAGTTTCTTTCCTGAAGCTTCTGAAGGAATAGAGACCCTTATCCAAATGTCTGAAATTGGGATAAAATACTTCTTCTGGAGAAGAGACACTATACTACAATTTCTTAATCTTACTATATAGGCCTTTCCCCCTCCGAACACTCCTAAAACTGAAGATCCTGAGGTCTTACTTTTTCTCCATTATACAATACCATTCTAACTGAACTCCATTTATTAACTGAACTCTTGCCTTTAATTACCTTAGACTCTGGATGAAAAGTGTACATCTTGTCCTTGCAATCAGGTTTGTCTAGTAAATCTCTAACTTTCCTCTTCTTGGTGCATTTAAGAGGACACAATGGAATTCTGGGTTCAGCAGTGGCACAGATTTTTTTCCAAATAATTATTTTGTTTATACAGTCTACCATTGTACACATTTTTATCATTTGCCACAGACTGCACAAATTTCCCCAAAGGGAAATCATTAGTAGTGAGTATCACTAACAATAAAAGGAAAAAGGTACTGGAGAAATGTGGCTCATCTGCAATGTCCAAATGCTGGAACTTTGTCAAGCAGCAATGGTCCATACCAGTATTCACAACATAGCATGTCATGCGCTGGACATGTATATAATACTTGAAGTTTCATGCTTCTTCATCGCCATTAATTTTATATTTGCCAATTCATCTTTAAATACTGCCTCCCAGGGGATTATCCAGAGATTCCAGATAATGTAACAGCAATGAAATTTATTAAAAACAAAACAAAAAGTTTTTTCCTGTGAGTTCGAGGCCAGCTTGGTCTACCAAGTGAGTTCTAGGAAAGGCGCAAAGCTACTCAGAGAAACCCTGTCTTGAAAAATCCCCAAAAGCCAAAAAACAAAAATACAAAAAACCCCTTTATTTTCCAGGGTGACTTTGTCTACAGCTTCACCAAGATGGACTTCATTTCCCAGGATGGCCCTCTCTATAGCATGAGTATATTCTGGACTTCATATTCCTGAATGCTTTTCTCCACCACATCACTATATTCTGGACTTCATTTTCCATGATGCCTTTCTCTATAGCATCATTACATATAGACTTCATTTCCCAGGTTGCCTTTCTCTATAGGCATCAGTACATATGGACTTCATTTCCTAAGATGCCTTTCTTTATAACATTACTAGGTTTGGACTTTGTTTCCCAGAATGCCTTTCTGCATAAAACTATGATATTTTGGACTCCATTTCCCAGGTGTCCTGTGCCCTCAGGACTTTCCCCTTTTCTTCAGCAGGTGTCCAGGGCCTCAGCAGGTGCTTATGACCTTCTACTGGGTTGTTGTGCTCTCAGCAGTGTGAGGGTGGGAGTCAGGGTCAGGGAGTCAGGGTCAGGGTGTTAAGGTTAGGTTAGGGTTTGGGTTAGATGTCTACATTTTGGACTTCAATTTTCAGGTTGCCTTTGTCTGCAGTGTCACTATATCTGGATTTCATTTCCCAGGATGCCTTGTTCCACAGCACCATGACATCTTGGACTCCATTTCCCAGGTGTCCTGTGTCCCCAGGACGTTCCCCTTCTCTTCAGCAGGTGTCCAGGGCCCTCAGCAGGTGTTCAGAGCCTCAGCAGGTAACCTGACATTCAGCAGGTTTGTTTTGCCTCAGCAGCTGGGGTTCAGGGTCAGGGGGGTCAAGGTCAGGGTCAGGGGGTTAGTGTCAGGTTGCCCTCAGCAGCCATCTCTGACCATCATCATGTGTCCTGTTTCCTCCATTCCTGGGTCAGAAGGAAATTTTCTGTTCCCTCTTTATAGCATCAGCATGATTGGCCTGTAGTTCCCAGCATGCCTTTCTCTGTAGTGGTAGTCTGATTAAAACTACATTTCCCATTATGCCTCTTGGGTCTTCTCCCAGGATGTCTTTCCTTACAGCATCAGTATGTGTTGAACTACATTTCCCGGGATGCCTTTCTCTATAGTGTCTATTAAAAACTACATTTCTCATCATGCCTCTTGGGTCACTTACCAGGGTGCCTTTCCTTATACAATAAGTATGTGTAGGATTCCATTTCCTAGGATAGTTTTCTCTGTATTGTCCATTTATTCCAAACTACATCTCCCATCATGCCTCTTCGGTTCGGGAAGGAATGTCCTGTTTTCTCTTTATACAATTTTTGTTCTTAGGACTCCATTTCCCAGGATGCCCCTCTGTGGAGTGTCTGTCTATTAATTACTACATTTCCCACCCGGTGGTGTTGGTACATGCCTTTTATCCCAGCACTCAGGAGGCAGAGCCTGTTGGATCTCTGTATGTATGAGACCAGCTTGGGCTACCCCATGAGTTCCAGGAAATGAAAGACGCAAAGCTACACAGAGAAACCCTGTCTCAAAAACCAAACAAACAACCAAAATCTACATTTCCCATCATGCCTTTCAGGTCATTTCCCAGGATGCCAGGATGCATTTCTCTATCATGTCAATTCATTTGGACTCCATTTCCCAGGATTCCTCTCTCTATTCCATCATTAGGTTTTGCTCTCATGAATCCTCAGTGTTTTGTTCTCTGTGGCTCATTGGCCTGCACTCTCCTGGCCTGTATACTGGTGCTCAGACCTTCCTGTGCGTGCTGACACTCAGTGTTTCCAGGGGGTACTGGAGTCTCAGTCAGTGATGAGGACTCAGTCCTTTCTGTGGGTCCTGGGGACTCAGTGATTTCCATGGGTGCTGGGGCTCAGTCCTTCCCATGGGTGCTGACATTCAGTCTTTCCCATAGGTGCTGACATTCAGTGATTTCCATGGGTGCTGATGCTCAGTCCTTCCCATCGCTGCTGACACAGTCTTTCCTGTGGGTGCTCAGGGCTCAATTCTGAATAAGGGTGCTGAGTCTCAATCCCTCCATAGGTGCTGACACACAGATGACAACAATGAATTTCATATTATGGGCCAGTGCCATGCTTCTCTCATGGATAAGACATTCTGTAAATCCATTGATGGTGGTTTTGCAAAGCATTACATGTAGGAAACGCAAATTTGTACCAGAATAAATATCTACTTCAGTAAGGACAGAATTGTCCATTGAACAGAGGAAGAAGTGCAAGGTAGTCAACCTGCCACTAGGCTGCATGCTGGTCTTGTGAGGAGTTGGCAAGGTGAGATTGGCTGTGGCTTGTTGTGCTTTGATGATGTTTGAGTTTTCACTCCAATATCTGGCTTTGGGCTTTTTATAAATAAGACAGTTTAGCTATTTGTTTCACAAATATCTCCTTTTTATCTTTAAATCATTTTTAGTTGTTAAGATTCGGGAAAATATTCCACCTGTGTGACAGGGAATCACCGCACACCACACAGTGCAGTGGGCTGCACCCTCTAGCTAACGACATTGTGTCCAGGGGGAAGAAGGGAAAGTGCCTGTGGAGTGCCATAAGATAGCAGGGTTTGTATTGGATCCAGGGGCAACTGCTATTGAATTGCATATATCTGCTGATTTAGAAAATATCTTTGTCTGTGGGGAAAGGCAGATTTAGGAATTATTGTACTGTTTTTTTAAGCATAGTGTAACCCTATGGGTGATGCTCTTTTTGCTCAGGCCTCACTAGCCAATCAGCCCCTCCAGGTAAACTGCCAATCAGAAGTGGTTCAGGGTCCTTCCAGCAGCCAGCTTCAGGCTGGACTTTGAAGAGGAGAAGGCACCAGTGGTTTTGTGTGCTGTGCTTGAGTGCTGCTGCAGGGAGCTGAGCAGAGAGCATGGAACAAGCTGGGAAACCACAACATGATGAGTGAGGGGCTGCTCTCTCCAGATGGGGTGGGGCAGATCATGAGGTGCAGGAGACAGTGTGGTTGGGCCTCCCCAGAAGTGGGTGGGAACCTACAGCCAGAATCCCTGTCCTATGAATTGTAGGACATGTGCATTTTGATCCTTTTGGAAAAATGTTTCTGACACAAGCTCTCTTTTGTTGACAATCTTTTGGTCCCAGTCTGTTGCTCTCCATGTCAGTGACCTTGCTCTTCTCTATCCCAGAGCTGCAACATCTTAAATTGAATGATTGTATCGCCTCTAGTTTTAAAAACTACCCATTTGAGTCATCAAATTTAATATCTATTCTTGTAAAAGGGAAAGGACTTGCATTTGGAGCATGGTTTTAACCTTCAGACCAGAATAGAAGGAATAGTTTATTGGGCACACTACTGGGGGAGGTCATATACTGCTGAAGTCAGCATTATTAAAACAAGGACCTGATTATAGTAGGAGGAGTGATTGTGTAATTTCTAAGCATTTACTAATTGAAGGGTTGGGAACGAGGACAGATGAGACTGATTGGAATGGAGGGAGCGTGAAAATTTCATGTGCTGGTGGCGTGGCACCCTTGACCCAGCATACCTTGCAGGCAGGTCAACTGTCTGTTGAAAGGTCTGCAGCTGGCTTGGTATCCCAGTTCCATCACTGGAACCTTATGTGGTTACAGAAAATTGCTAGTTCAGCCTTCATATTCTTAATTGTTTGGAGTCCTAACTAGGGTCAACCTTATAGGTTCCAGGATGTTTGCACTGCACTGTTTTCATAGGCCCCTGCTAAAAGCTCCCTTATTCCAGTTACCTCTCCCTACCTTCTCCACCTCTGTCTCTTCTTTACTCACCTGATCCTTTCTGTTCCCATCCCAAGTTGCCATCAGTGCACCCAAAAAATCTATTCTATTTCCTCTTCCAAGGGAGAGCCACAAATCTCTCCTAAGGCCATTATTTATTATTTAGTCTCACAGAATCGATGGATGGTACCTTGATTAACTGTGATTACTATGATTGTACTTTACTGAACTACTAATATCCACTTATAAGTGAGTAGATACCATGTTTTTCATACCATGTTTGACTCACTCAGGATAATAAAGAACCAAAGAACCTTGACAACAACAAACCAAATAATCCATTTATAATGGGATATACATTTAAAAATAATTCTCAGTAGAGGAATCTAAAGTTGCTGAGAATCAATTGAAGAAATGTTGAACATTCTTAGCTATTGTGATATTTTATTTGTACTGAAATATGATTTTATTTGTATATTAATAAAGTTGCCTTGGGGTCAGAGCAAGCCATAGCAGAAGCTGGGTGGTGGTGGTGGTGCATGCCTTTAATCCCAGCACTTGGGAGGCAGACTAGGCAGGATCTCTGTGTGTTCAAGGATACAGCAAGCATGGCGACATACATCTTTAATCCCAATACCAACCATAAAAGACCTGGACGTCTGTCTGTACAGACAGGGAGTGACGAGGAGATCAATTGGCTTGGTTTACAAACAATGAGAAGGCAGAACAGAAAGCCTATATAAAAGACTGGACATAAGAATTAGGTCTCTTGAAGAGAGGAAAGACAGAGCAGCAGTGAAGGGTAAGATTTTCAGCTCTCAGCTATTGCTCTGACCTCTTGGCATTTAACTCTGCAATTGGCTCTTTGTTTCTTATTTAACAAGATGGTTACATCTACACTTAGCCACTAACAAAATGCATGTAAAAAATCCTTTCAGATTTCATCTTATAGCTGTCAGAATGGGATGATCAATAACAAGTGATAGCAAATGCTGGCGAGGACATGGAGCAAGGGGATTCACTGTTTTGACAAGTGCAAATTTGTACAGCCATTTTGGAAATTTATATGCAATCCTCAGAAAATGGGAGTCAATGTACATCAAGATCCAGCTTGGGCATATACCCAAATGATGCTCCTCCACCCTACCACAAGGACAACTGCTCAACTAGGTTGACAGTGGCTTTATTTATTATAGCCAGAAAGTGTTATTTCGGTGAGAGATTTTCTGATTGATGATTGAAATGAGAAGGCTCCTCTACGTAGGGTAGCAGGAAAGGCTATTCCACCTATGGTGACAATTACCTGAAGGAAGGGAGCCTGGGCTAGAAAGGGAGCTAACTGAGCATGAGACAGTAACTGGACAAGAGAGAATGCCAGGAAGCAATCTTTTTTAAAAATATTTATTTATTTATGTATACAGAATATATGACTGCTGGCCAGAAGAGGGCATCAGATCCCATTACAGATGGTTGTGAGCCACCATGTGGGTGCTGGGAATTGAACTCAGGACCTTTGGAATAGCAGCCAGTGCTCTTAACCTCTGAGCCATCTCTCCAGCCTGCCAGGAAGCAGTCTTTGCCCATGGGTTTTGCCTTCATTTGTTAGCTTGAGTTTTTATCCTATGCTCCCAAAATGATGGAGTGTGATCAGACACAATCAGCCAAATAAACTCATTCATTGTATGATGTCTTTGGTTAGAGGCTTTAATCATAACAGGACAAAAGCAAGTTAGAAGAAAAAATGGATCAACAACAGTGATTTTGATGCTAGGTAGAACTTTAGTGTAGCGAGCACAAACCCCAATTATGGGGGAGAAATAATCACTCTTGATTCAGACTTAATATAACACTCATTTATTCACACAGTAAGATTACAAGCAATATTTATCCCATCTTCCAAATGAAAGTGGTAGTACCTTTCTGGGTGTACAGATCAAGACTTGCTACATCTGTTCCTCTGGATCTTGGGTCAGCCTACCTCTGGTCAGCGACATCTGCACTGAGGACAGGATCTCACCTCTCTGGCAGAGGAAAGACCTCTTATGAGAGGGTCTGACAAGCTCTTTTGGTTGGGTCTGAGGCTTATTCTTTTATATCCCTTTCTGGCTAGGTTTCTAGTCTTATCCCTACTTCCACACATAGCTTATAGATTATCACTACCCCATTTGTGGCTTACTTATGTCATTCTATTACTTATCACTCCTAACCAGGGTTGTTCACCTGATGTCCTAAAAGTTCCTTACTCTGAGAATTTAATTTTTGGAAGAATGTGGAAGATATCAGGACCTTAGTTTGCAAAAACCATAGAAAGTTGCACACAGAACATTGTTGAGCCATCCTGTATGACCAGGAAGATGGGAATGTTAAGAGTAATGGCAGAAGTGGAGATTGAGACTATAGGATTTCAGTCAAAAACAGACTCAATAAAAATTAGGCTAACAGTCATTTGTGTGATATTTTGTCTCCAAATTCTATCTTATTCTGTCAATGCACAGTATATTTATTAATGCAGAATTAAAAAAAAAATGTTCTCATTTCTTAAATGGAATATTGAATCTGTTGGAGGGTTATAACCGATGACTCAGTCAGGTCATCAACAGAAGAAAATAAATGGGGCATTATTGAGAGCCACTGGTAGTGAAAGTCCATGACCGTATACAGCAGTGACAACTAGTGATCAGAAGGTCAAACCTATCAGATCTC
>NW_023411856.1:0-10804 GCF_903995425.1 Onychomys torridus | reverse complement strand
TACATAACATATACTTATATTTATATGCACAAATAACCTATGCATTTAATTGAAATAATATATATGATTCTAATATATTTATATGTACACATATAATCCTAAATTATATATGAACACCATTTTGTCTTACAAATTGTTTAGTTTGCTCTGCCCATGGTAGACTGTTTCTTCATCTGTCAGCATTACTTTGTACACTGTAGTTTTTATACGCTTGAGCTCCCATGAGATTTTGCCAATCCTATCAGGATTCAAAAGTTGTAGTCCTAGATCAGCACACAGTTAGGATTCATGTTTATTAGACTTTCTGTGTTGTTATGGACAATGTATGGCATTGCTAGAAGACAATCACAAAGTAAACTACTTGGTCCTCAGGCTCTTACATTCTATTTCATCTTCCTCAGTGAAATCTGAAACTTAGGAGTGGCAACAGTAATTATTGTAAATGTATCAGGTGGAACTGAGATCCACAATTCTTCATTTTGATTGGCTGTGGCTTTTGTTCATTATGTAAATCTGTTTCAATATGTGACATGTCCTTAAATGGATGTGAGGAATAGACTTAATTGTATGTATGCAAACAATTATTTAGAATGTTTAGGGGCTATGCTGCTTTAGTGAAGAGGTAGTTGCAGTTTCTCCTCTGAGATCCAAAAGTTCACTCACTCTTGGTAGTTGGTTTAGTTTCCATAACTAAGCATGTTTTTCCCTTTGACCAGCAGGAATTCTGTTCAATTACAGCTAACAACTGAATTTGCGATCCTCCTAGCCTAATATATAGACATAAGAACAATTAAGTCACCGCATCAAGGATAAAACCCACAGTAGTAAAGGTATAAAAATTTTGTACAATTTTAATTTTATTTAATGATATAGAAATGGAAAATATTTTACTTAATATATTGTATGTATTTTTAGGAACTGGTGATGAATTCTGGAGAAATGCAAAATAATAAATTTGCACATTCTAACATATTCATGTCTTTAGATGAAGAATACATACCAGTTCATGGAAAAGCAATGAATTGAAAGAAGAATTCAGACAAATGTGTAAATATCTAGACTTAAAGAGAAAGTGGATGTATTCATCACAACTTAACATAGTTGGAAATGTGACATATGCCCTCAGAGGATAAATAAGGAAGGGGTCCTCCATGATATTCAACCTAGTTACTTGTTCTGAGTGTCTGCTATTTGACATTGGGTAATATAGTTCTTACTAGGTCTACATTATAACTTAGCATGCAATATATTATGTAATGACTGGTGAAGTATTATATTCTCAAAAGCATACATTCACATTTTGAAAATCCTGTGTTCTTCAGTATAATCACTCAAATTCAAATGGAGCATGATAACTTACTAAAGGGCCTTGGGGTCTTAAGAAACAGATTGATGCCCTTGTATAAATCTGGTACATTGAAAGCTGAATATAAAATAAAATTAAAATCTACATATTTTTTCACAGAGATTGGAAGACAAGACAAAAATTTATTGGAATCCACTTTCAGAATTTAAAACAACATGTGATTAACACAACTAGAAATGAGAATATGCATGATTCTCTTAAAAATATAAATCAATAACATAAATATTAATTGTTTATATTAGAGAAGTATATGGTAGGGTGCTATGACTGGCCATCTTAAAGTCCAGAAGAGTAGAGGCAGATGTAGGTAAATCTCTGAGTTCAAAATAACATGATATGTGCAGAAATTTTCAGAAAAGCCCAGATATATACTGAGGTCGTGCTAATATGAAAATATAACCTGGATTTTAAGCATGAATCACTCTATTGGCTCCATTTTAAAGAATCTATATTACAATTGGTTAAAAACATAATAGCCTAGATGAATGAAACCTATACTATAATGGTATAACACACATTTGCAATAGATATCCACTGGACTTCATCTTTGAAATGTATCACTTATCCTAAGAACTATGTTTAATTTTGTAGTTGGTTTTAGGAGGGTTATTCCTTCTAGAATGTGGCCTATTCCTGATGTGATGAACTGAGTTCTTATCTGGCCTTACTAAGATAATATAACACTTAGGGGCAAAAATGAAACCAAGGAGGGCTGCACTAGAAGCCAAGATAGAGAAGACTTCCATAGCCACCATGACCTTCCCCTTGGTGCTGTGATAGACAGGGAGGAATGTGACCCAGACACAGAAGAACACCAGCATGCTAAATGATAGGAACTTGGCTTCATTGAATGTGTCTGGCAGATTCCGGGACAAGAAAGCCACAGTGTAACTTCCAAGTGCCAAGGAACAGAGATATCCAAGTATACCATGGAAGGCAAAATCTGAGCCCTTGTTACACACAAGAATGATATGTCCATGTTCAGCATGAGCATCGTTGTCAAGGAAGGGAGGAGACGTTCCTAGCCAGATTCCACAGAGGACAAGGTGGACCAGAGTACATATGGGGATTATAAGATTTGGAACCTTTGATATTAATAACCACCTCAGCACTTTCCTTGGAAAAGTGACCTTGAAGGCAATAACCACAGTGATAGCTTTAGCCAACACAGTGGCAAGAGCCACAGTGAAAGCACCTCCAAATGTGATCTGCTGCAGGATACAGGTTGTGGTGTTGGGACGGCCAATGAAGAGCAAAGAACAGAGAAAAGAGACAGTGAGTGTGATGAGCAACATGTAACTGAGGGTCCTATTATTAGCTTTGACAATTGGAGTGTCTCTGTGCTTCAAAAATAGTGCAAGGACCACAGCTGTGAGTACCGAGAAGCACAGAGCTGTGATTGTGAGAGACATCCCCAAGGGGTCCTTATGGTCGAGAAAACTCACAGATTTCTGTAGGCAATGCTTCTTCTCTGTGTTTGCATAATGACTTTCAGGACATTTCATGCACTTGTCCATATCTGGTAAAAAATGAAGGTGATATTTTGTCCAGATTGATGTTATCCCTGTAATTCTAACCCATTTCTCTGTACCTGTTCACAGGATTGTTATCTACATCACTTTCCTTCTCAGGGTCAAAGAAGTATGGGCTCTATAGTGAATACTTTCATATTTATAATGCACACCTTCCTTACTGGATATTTCAGTTATTATGCACACATTAATTGTATGGCTACTACTCACCCCTTTTTCCTCGTATTCCATTACTCACTGTCTCCATTGTTTACTTCCCAACTTATTGTGTTCTCTATCTCTTCTTTTTATATTTTAATACACATTGAGTCTATTCTGTGATGGTTGTATTTACAGGTTCTAGGGGAATCTACTGGAATTTGCATAGCATTCAGAATTCACAACCCTAAAGAAAAGAGATGTCCCTTTTTTCTAAGTAGTTGTCAATTACCTGTAGCTTCTCATACAACCCATAATCTTTATAGTGATATAAATTAATAAACCTTTTCTCTCTTATATACTTTCAGTGCCTCTGTCTTACTGGTATATCTCTTTGCAAGTCTTTAGAATATGGAGTTACAGTGCATAAACATGCTTTCTCTTTGATTCCACATCATAAGTTATATCCACATTATGAATATGAATAGTGCAAAAGAGAAAAAATGGGCTGTGAAATAATTTTGATAATATTTTGTTTTTAAGCATAGGTTCTCAAATTTCTTATCATTATAAAATACTTTGACTCTTTCCTGTGGATGCTTTAGTAAGTAGACCTTGCTATATTGTTACAGGATTGAATAGTGCAATAGTGAACAGTTGTAATTCTAGTTAGGGAAATATCAGAACTATTTTAGAGTATGAAATAAAACAGTCCTTTATTATTCTTCTCTTGAAAATTTGCCAAATTCATCTTGTATTTGAAGTATATTAACAATGATTTATGCATGCCAGATTTCTACTATCATTTTTCCTGTTTTTGTAAAAGAAACTCATCACCAGACTTTTAATTTTATTTTGTTGATAAATTTATTAACATATTATTGAATAATCAGTAGTAGAATCAAATTTACTTCTATATATCTTGTAAATATTGCTTCCTTTCATCTATTGTGACATATTGATGTATCTGTTGTCAGGATCTATTTTCAAGATATTGCCTCAGACTCTGTTATTTCTTTCTCTTTTATATGGAGGTATTTATTTTCTCATGGTTTTCTACCTTTCAATGGATGACTAACATGTAAAACTCCATTTCTTGCTAAAGGCACATGGTACATGTATATACATATATACATATATATATGTATATATATTTTAATATATTATAACATTTTTTATACATTGAATCAGTAATCTATCATAAAATATCTGACATAATTGAGTTACATAATTTTAGGAACTATCCTTACTAATTAGAATCTTGAAGGACTTTCCATGGGCAAGTGAAGCATTCATATATATATGAATGTATACAATTTGTGCCTAGATATTCACTAAATAAGTATTTTTTTAATACCAGCTTGAGGGTACAGTCTATTATATCTCAAGTTCAGACACTCATGGGAGAAGTTCCAAAAAGTTTGTAAATTCAGAGGTCATGAAATACTGCAATGGAATAGAAAGTTACAGACACTGCAGGGCAGTTGAATACATAAATTTTAGGTATGTTATCATGCATATCATACCTAAAAAGCATAGGTAAGATGACCTATCATCAAGTATGTATGGTTGCCATAAAATACTACCCTTAACTAAGAAGCTATTTGACCTCACAGGTACTATAAGAGGAAAACTCATTAATGCTTAAGAAGGTGGCCATGGCTAATCAAGTAATACTCCACTGGGGGCTACAATATAGAGTATTTGGGTAGCATAAATTGTATTTAGTGAGTTTTTTTTTAATTATTTAAAATTAAGAGAGAACAAATTAGATAGGTAGATAAGCTACAGGTTTGGGAGGGTATTAAATTCATTCAAATACATAGTATAATATTCTAAAAGAAGGGTTAGGAAATTTAGCTCAGTTGTAGAGTGCTTGCCTAGGAAGTGCAAGGCACTTGGTTTGGTCCTCAGCTCTGAAAAACAAAAGAAAAAAGAACAAAAATTCTCAAAGAAAAAGAATTGTTAAAAAATTTCAAAATTGGAATAACCCCAGTAACAAATTTCTTACTAGGTATGAAAATACTAGCTTTTAAAGAATTTTATTCACAATGAAACATGCTGTGAATACATTCATGACTTGTTCTTCTAAATGCAGATTCTATATTCCATTGTAACTCTTAGGTCTTGGTACAGCTCTCCATAACAGAGTGTAGAAAATGCCTTCAGTATATTGTTTCATATACTACCTCTTTAAATTGAAGCAAAAAATGGACATAATCACTAAGAAAATTTGAATTTTTTGTTAGTATTTATA
Organism: Onychomys torridus; assembly: GCF_903995425.1. NCBI lineage: Eukaryota > Metazoa > Chordata > Mammalia > Rodentia > Cricetidae > Onychomys > Onychomys torridus. Next base: position 5,511 of record NW_023411856.1, on the reverse strand, counting down.
GCCAAAAATTATATATTGGTGTTATTAACACCAACTTTCTAATCTTCTGCAATGTATGAAAGAGCTTGCTCAGAAGAATCATTAGAATTACCTATGAGGTATAATCCATATTGAAATACAGTTATAAAATATCTAATTTTGATACTTTTTTGAATTATGTTTTACATTATGTGTGGCAAAAAAGCATATTGTCCAGCACAGAGGAAAGAAGTTTCCTGCAGCAAAAAATATCTGAAGTTTTATGTAGATGTAAGTCAATTACACATTTTAATGTTTATTCTTTACTATTTCAAGACATGGTAATGCACATTTCATATCCTAAATAAGAGAAGGAATAAATTTGTCTGACTTCTTTCTTGATATTTTTCAGGTTTTTAGATAATGCAGAATCCTGTAGAAATGAGGAACCCTTCCTGTAGATTTATTCTTACCTGTCCCATTGGAAATCTCATTGTCTGCACAAGGAGTGCAATCATAGCAGCAAACAGTCTTGCCCTCTAGGGACATTTTCCTGAATCCAGGACCACAGATCTCTCTGCACACAGAATGAGGAATCTGAGAAAATTGGAAGCAAAGTTAACAAATTCTCATGGTTCCTTGAAAACCTCAATAATAATGTTTTTTAATATCACAATTAATTTCCAAGTTTTATTCCCATTAATTTCAAAAGGATCTCAAGCATCTGTGATCTAATAAGACTGGTCTAAGAATTTTCCCACACTTAGACTAGATTATAGTGGGATAGGAAAAATTATGATGCTGGTAGATCATAGAAGCCATGACCTAGAAGTTCAAATGGACTTTCGAGATAGTTCCTGTCTCTATACTTACTTTCTAAGTATGTGTTGTGAAAGTTTTATTTTCATAATGATTATGAATATTGATTGTCAACTTTATAGGACTTATAATTATAATGGAAACATATTGTTGGGTATTTTGTGAGTATTCTTAAAGAGAAGATTAAAAGGTTCAATCTAAGAGTGAGCATCATCATACCAAAGGTTGTTGTGTGAGAATGAATGAGAATGTGAAAAAGGTGATCTGTGGTATTTACATTATTATATTGACTGAGGATATGATGTCATCGTGAATTTCATGTTCCTAGAGCAATACATTTGCAAAGATAAGGGCTGCATTCTCATACTGTCTGCCAAAAGAAACACTTTCTTATTGTAATATTGGGTATATATGTATTTGCAGCAACAGAACATGAGAGAAACATACACACATGCTCACTATAATATTGTCCCATTTAAGAGGTAGATAAAAGAAAAATGATAACTATTTACGGTCTGTAATTTTTAAGCATGGAATCAAAATGAATGAACTTTTCAAATTTCAGATACAGTGAAGGAATTCTAATAGAGACATTGTCTATTGCTTTGAAAAAAAAGTGGCAATCACAAGCATAGATATGCGACTCCATATTTCCTCAAGGTTGGTGCTACCTTGAGAGTTATTGATATTTTAAGACTTGGAGACTTATTGGAAGAATTATTTCAATGGTTGGAGTTTTGATGATTTGTGAGCCTATCCAATCCCACTATTACTCTCTACTTCCAATGTGTGGACTGAGACATTTTGCCTGAGGTTTCTGCCCATCCCTCCACAGGTGCCATTCATTGGCGTGTCTCCTGACCATAAAGGACTCCCATAACTTTAGAAATGTAAGTCAGATAAACTCATTTTATTCAAAAGTCACTTTAGGTGATAGTGTTTGATCATAGAAAGAAAAAAGAACTTATTCAGTTTGTGTTGTGAATGAAAAGAATTTCTGCTTCAGAGTGTCCTGGGATTTATTATGAAGATTGCATGTACCACCTCTGAGATGAACTTAATTTGTGTCAACTTGATAAAAACTATCCCATGCATCACTGAGAAATAATAGACATTTAAAGCTAAGAACTCCCACTTTTAAGAATCAGGGAATGATAAATCATTGTCTTCTACTAGTTATGTTTTATATTTCTCTACTTGGAATTTATTTTAATGGGATTTAATTTCACAATCAGGAGTTGGTATAATGGGGGATGTGTTTGTGTTATTATGATAAGTTGAATGCATTGAGATATTATATAACTCACCTCTGAATATCCTTTTGGCCATTGTACCATCTGATCAGTCAAAGACAACTGTTGACCCTGGGGAAAACTGGGTGAAAATGTTCCAACTTTCACTTTTCGCCCAAGACCCTTTGGAAAATTCCAAAAGTTGAGAATATCATACTTAGTATCATGTAGCTTCTGTTTCAATTCTAGAGCCATGTTGGCTCCCACATGGATATTCCTCAAGAAAGGATGAAGCTGAAAGTGAGGCAAGAACATATTTTAAAATGGATGTGAGTGGTTGACCAGAAATACATTATTGAGTGACTATCACTGGTCATGATCTCTGGTGTAGTCTATCAAACAAGGTTTTACATATTTCAACATTTTGCATATAATATATGTATAAATACACATATCCACAAAGACAAATATGTATATATGCATATGGAGGTAATGTGCTTATATACAATTTTATATGTAAAATGTTGAAATATGTAATACCTTGTTTGATGCCTGTGTAAAGTCTTAAAATTTCACATTGTTGATGCTCTAATACATTGGAAGGGATATTACCTGCCAGGGGGAGAACTCCATTCTTTCCCTATTTCCAAATGGTTGCATTTGTACTTGCTGAAGACTCATCTCATGGAGACTCTGCGCCACAGTATAAACAGCCTTGTATGTATTGTAGCTGTCTTCATTCATTGCTGTGTCAAAAATGTATCTAGGCAGAAATTCCAAGGAAGCATTGTGTTGGCAGTTCTCCAATAGATGACAATCCAGTTCTGAGAATGAGCACTTGAAGAACATCATCCACAATTTAGGAAGGTAATTGTCTTCTGGGTATTTATAAGGATTAACTGTTTGGGATAAAATTTTTAAATTCAATGACCTGTTCATGGTGTTGTGAAAAAATGAGACTTCCATGGAATGAATCCAGCAAAAAATAATCAGCAATATTAGTAAGGTCCCATTCAGAGGTCATGAGCCAAACTTTCCTTGTCAAAATCTGTTGCCCTAGATTTCGCATTAAACCTTGTAGTGAATCATTGTCACCATAAATGATGATGATATTGGCTGATGATTCCTGGACCATGCCAAGACCTTTCCAGTATTTGTATGACAATGAATTCCAGGTACTTTGGATCATTTCAACAAAAGCTATGCATACATGATTTTTCTCCATCTTTTCTCTGATATCTGATAGAAACCAAGTCCCTCTGTGATCATCTGGGATAAGTAAACCAACCCAGGTCCAGCCAAAATGAACTATCAGAGAGACCATGGCAAGAGACAGAGATGTGCCTTCGGGGGCCATCTGGTAGAGAGAAGTACACTGAGTTCGGTCACTGAAGATAGGATCAAAAGGACCAACAGTGAGCTGAAGAGAAAACAATTTGGAACAAGAGAAAGAACAATGGCATTATGTAAAATCTTTGTTCTGCAGAAACAGATGGAAATGATCAGCACAATTATGGATTCACCTTGAATTAAAGTCAAATTTACCTGACAGAATTTTTTAGAAAATTACTAGCCTGTCTTCCATCTTTATTAGTTCTCCTTGTTTACTCCATCCTCCCCTTTTCTTTCCTTTCCAAGTGACTGAAATAGAAGTCCATCTCCAATTGTCTGGACACTTGTCATCCACATCTAACTAATCCAAATATCTGACTTTTTCTTTAGTAAAGCCCAAAATGTCAGCAAATAAACCTGGCTCATTCTTCCATACAACTCCTCACCTGTGGAAATTTGTAGAGCTGAAGCAGAGTCCCAATATGAGCAGATTTTGCCCACGATGGTCCTGTTAGTACAGCAGCAGTCTTCCTCTTATTTACACAGTTATAATTAAAGTTGGGACTAATCATGCCTGTGAGCCAAATAAAGCTATTCATAAGAATGTGTTTCTCACTGTATGGGACATTATAAAAATCAAATCCCAGAGATATGTTGGGTAAAAGATGAGGGTTCCTGTTAATCTCCTCAATGGTAAACACCAGGGACAGAACCAACTGGTATATTTTAAAATTATACCTGCAGATATTGAATAAAAATACACCTGAGTAAATTATAGACCACACAGAGCTGCAGATTTAGTGCAATGGTTTTCTAGTGCAAATATCAGTGTTTATATGAAATCCACATTAAAACTTTTCCACCAAATACCTGGAATTCAACTCACTATATTAACTTGTTAGGATGATATAAGATCATGTAGGTGTGACCCTTATAATATGCAGTCCCATGACTGCTCACTGTACATTTTATTGTTTCTGGTACCCAAAAATTTTTCCTGTAAAAGTAAAAAAGTCACTTACAAAAAACCATATCTCCTGCTGCATTGTTTTTTGTTGAGTGATTCATCTTTATAAATATTTGTGAAACTTTGACTACATTATATTTGTGTGTGATTATATTACTTTGTATCTTTATGTGTGTGGCACTGTGTGTGAAATGTTTGAAATTTAAATGTTATGGGCAAGACAGAGATAACCTCCACAAGGAGATGTTTATTTACTTTTCCTTTAATAGTGGTTCTACTCATCATTTGCATATCCCTGGATTTATTTATGGCATACTTCCTTAGCTTTTCATGTATAAGTCTCCTCTCTTGCTCATCATCCCTAGATTGCACATGTTCACTCAAGAAATTTTTGTGGACCTGAACTCAGATAATCTCACTTGCACCTCAGGCATTTTTACCTTCTAAGATATTCTTTAATTGTCAATGCCTGAAATTTAGAAATATAGGTTTCATTAGAGTGCCATAAAATATTGCTTAATAAATCTCATTACCAAGCAATGGAAACCAGTTTTTTGAATTGTTGTTTTTAGGGAAGTCCAAGAGACTTTCCCCCAAAATATAAACAGTTACCAGTGTCCTTTGTGCCTTTTACAATAAGAAGGAAATATCTTATTGAAGATGTCACACACTGCAAAAATGAAAAGATCAATCTGTATTAACCAGGAAGCTTACCTACTGAGGACTGGCTCCCAACGTTACAGACACAGTCATACAACCTCAAAATGAAGAAAACCTACCAGTAGTCCTATCCATATGTAAAGAGAATGAATGACTAAAATAGTCAGCAGAGTGAGATATTCTTATAGGTGTAATTATGACACTTATAGCCTTGGATTACTGAGAGTTACCAAATTGGACTTAAGGCATGTTGGGATAGGAAGGAAACAATGCCTGTAACTTTCCTTGTACATATAGACAACTATCTGTTGCAGAAGGAATAGACTCTAGAGGAGAACCTACTACACTCAGTTTTCATATCTAGTATAATCTCTAACTGCATTCTTAACTTAACTTTATACCCACAAATAAGTATATCTCTCCCCCTGTATAAATTTGCTTCTTTATACGGTAAACACAGATCATTAAAGGATGTTAAAATTTGTAATAATATACTGTTTAGTCAACTGCAGGGTATCTAACCCCAATTAATATATATTTACA
>NW_023411855.1:0-4580 GCF_903995425.1 Onychomys torridus | reverse complement strand
ACAGACTGTCACAGCATTAGGAAAGTTGACAAACACTGCCCTTAGGGGTCTTCTTTACATGCAGATTTCTGTGCTTTGGCTTTGACCACTGGGCATGCCCATACTATATTAAACCTGCTTTTGCACACTGAAAATTACCAGTAAGACACTGAAAAATTATCAGCACCCCCATGCATGGTATCTCATCTTAGTTTATGTTTACCTCAGTGGTACCCATTGTGCCTGCTGACATTTGGAACTTCCCAAAATTGCCAGCTGAATGAACCAGTTAAAGGCAGATAAAGACAATGTTAACAGCAAAAAGTAAGGCAAACAAAATGCAGGAAGTGCTAAATGGTAGTGGAATGTGTCACAGCTGGCAGGAATGAAGGGGAAAGACATTTCTCCCCTCTTCTGTCCCATCATTGTCAGATTCTCCTCCTTTCTGGTCTCTGTCCATTCAGAAAACATGAGAGATGGGTGGGTCTATTGTCATACACAGATCAAGTCTCCCTCCTTCCTTTGTGTGCAATAATCCTTCCTGAACCTCCAAAGTCTTTGAGGCCCCTCCCAGCATCATTCTGGCAGCCTCTTCTTCTTTCATCCCTTTATACAGAACTGGAGAAATGTGGTTTCTTTCATCATTTGACCATAAAAGTGTTTGTCACTTTACAATACAGAGTATAGAGTTGCCTGATGTGGAATTCTGTTTTTCAAAATTTTTCTCACATTTTTATCTGTGTATTTATGTGTGTGGGGCACAAATGTAAACAGCATGGCTGTGGATCAGAGGACAACGCCAGCCATTAGCTCTCTTCTTCCACCATGCTAATCCCTGGGTCATATTCAGGAGTTCTTATCTGTGAGTCCTTGTCTCCACTGGGTATAGGCTCTCACATCTAAGAGGAATGTGGATGAGAGCAGAAGGCAGTGCAGGTTACCTGGACCAATTTTGAATAAACAGAACATGCCATGCTCATTTAGGAGGCTGTTAGCTCCAGTGAAGCATGACAGCCGTTAAGACTTTTCGGATTTTGACCAGAAGATTTGCTCTTGGGAGAATAAGAGGTAGACAATAAATATCAATTAGCCGGCATATTAGGAGACATTTTGGTTCAGTTTGTGCCTAACAACAGTCTTAACACATTTACAATTTCCAGATGCCCACACTCCCTTGACATGTTTTTCAGGTGATGGTTTGATATTGGCCTTCTATGTTTCTTTGGGTTCTTGCAGCCAAAGTAAATAACAAAAGTCCCAAATCACACTGAGGCAGAAAGTCATTCCAGGGAGGGAGAAGCTGCTTGACTGAATTTGAGAAGCTCAGAAGCCAGGTACATACAGTTCATCACCCCTGAAATGCAAGGAGAGTGCTCTTTTCCAAAGCAACTGTTGGCATTTTTGTGTTGGGAAGCACCTGTACACACACATTTCTGTTGTGTGTCTGCTCTGAGCAACCTTACTTCTCATCACAGACTACACTGACACATGTAGGATTTCCCATAATTCTCATCATCTTGCTCTTCTGGCCAATCAGCAGAGAGGATAGGCAGGACCAAGTCTGGTTGCTTAGAGACCTCTGGAGAAGGCCACCTGTAATAAGAAAAGCCTTTTCCTACCTAGATGCCAGCCTCCATGCTTGAGTAACAAAAGAAAGGAGGCAGACCTCACAGATGCTCAGAGTAAGATGAAGTGAGTTATATGGCAGCTGAACTGAGGTTAGAAGGTACCAGGGGCTAGTGAGATACCCAGCTGTGCCTAGATGCTTATGCTGAGGTTTAGATCTGGCCTGCATTGTGAACAGGGGCATTGTGGGCTTTAAATAAGCAAAGGTCACGTTACACATGACAGCTGGAGGCTTACCTTAGTGCAGAGTCAGGAATCAGTCTAAAACTCACAAATATAAAAGTACCCCTTAACATGTGGAGCCCATTTCTAAAGAAAACAGGATGAATGGGAATTACAACAAGAAGGGGCATCTGTTCTAAAGGTTCTGGTGATGTTTTCAAGAGCTACTCTGCCTCATCTGACCAAGTCATTCTAGGCCATTGCTCTCAAAGTTACAATCATAGACCCACAGTTTATTAAAGATAATGAGTGACTAATTCCCATCAACATAATACCATACCTATATATTCTTTTGCATTCTTTAAGACAGGGATTACAGAGAAAGTCATTCCCCCAACTATAATCCTATCATGTCATTTCTGGACTTCAGCCAAGCTTTGTATTTCAGAATTTAGCCACAATGTCCTCACTGCATTGATTCCCATAGGAATCTCATTATGCAGAGTTCTTTATACGGCTGTCCATAACAGATCATTACAGACTGCATTTCTTTGCTTAAGTCTACATTTCCCCAACCCCAATCACCATTTTCCCTTTTGATCTATGTATACTGTAAGGTTTCAATTTTACCACATTCTTTCTAAGGAAACAATAATTTCTCTAGTTTAATTTCTTGTTTATTATTTTTTCCAGTTTTTTTAAGGTAAGCATACATTATTCTATGATTACAACAAACCAGAATGAGAAAAACACTAATCAATTTTTAATTTTTATTATTTCAATTTCATTAGATTCTTGCCTTCTTGTATGTCTGTGTACCATGTGCATTTGGTATCCACAGAGGTCATAAGAGGTGACAGATTCTTTGCAGCTAGATTTATAGGTATTTATGAGCTGTTATTTGGAGTCTGGGATTCACACAGAGGTCCTCTGGAAGAACAGCTAGTGCTCTTAACTGCTCAGCCATGTCCAGCAACCTACATGTGCTCACCCACCCAGCTCCAAGTTGAGGTAGCTGCTCACCCATGTTCCCAATGGCCCCTAATGGGGCTGCAGAGACACAGCACGTACAAGTGGACAGGACCCTTGCCACCAGCTCAATGAGGCTGGAGGGTGCAGTGGCATGGCAATGGTCAACAAAGACAGCAATTCCTCAACTGCTTGTTCAGCAAGGACACCACTCACATCCAGCATTCCCTCACCTTCACCAGCAGCAGCAGCAGAAGAAGCAGCAGAAGGAGCTGGGCAATGGCTCCCAGATTAAGCCCATGCACTACAAGACTAAGCTGTGCCAAGCATTCAAGAAGAGCAGCACATGCAAGTAAGGGGAGAAGTGCCAGTTCACAGGGGCTTCCACCAGCTGTGCAGCATCACTTGGCCTCCATGTATAAGACCCGAGGTGTGCTACACCTACAACAGATCACCCACCTCCTGGCCTCTGGCCCAGGCTTCCATATCATCTAGACAGCAGAGAAGCTGCAGCACGAAACTATGGTGGGAAGTTGTGGGGTTGGGGCACCTCCACACACCTGTGAGCTGTGAATGTGTTAGGTAACAAAGTGCATATTTTTAAAAGCCAGGTGGTCCTATCTGCTTTTGAGATTTATGAAACCGTGTGTCTTTTACTCGAGTAGAAATGAAGCAAAGGTGAAAAAATGTCAGTGGTCTCTAATGATAAAATTGAAATGAATACATAGATATTTGGGGACTAAAATCAAGACCATGGTATTGACAAGTGACAAAATGAATGAAAGTATAACATTCATTTTTTATGAAAAATAACACATGTCAGATTGTCCTTAAAGGCTCAAGAAGAGAGTAAGTACCGACTCCAGGAACCAGAGGTCGCACTAGAGAACTCTGAAGACAGAAAGGCTTCAACTGTTGTTTCTGCCTCTGCTTCCACTTCCACATGTGTTGCTGTTGCTCCTGCTTCTGCTGTTTCTGCTTCTCAAGCTTCTGCTTCCTCTCCAGAGCCTCCAGCCTCTGCTTCAGCTGCTTCTGCTGCATGCATTTACTGCTGTTGTTACTGCTGCTGTAGCACAAAGAAAATGAACCCCACTCTTCAAAGGCACAGTGGGCGTCCTCACAGCTAGGATTCTGTTACTAAGGAGAAAGGAGAAAAGGATAAGTAAGACCATGACATAGGGTGAAATAGATAATCATTTTTGACTTACAAAACAAATTCTCTTTTGGGCTGACAATCATGATGAACATGTTTTATTGTGATGGATTTATACTCAAGGTCACAGTCAGGCATTTCTCAGTATCACAATCATTTACATTGGATCCCATTTCCACTTATATGGAAAGCAGTGTTGTATAAACACAATCATCATAGCTGACAAATGTGAGGGAAGCCCATTGCCTTGTCCTGTGGTTAGATGAATTCATCATGACAGAAATCAGACAGCTGTTCCTCTCCTAGAACCCACTTGCCTCCAGGTCCACTCACAGTACCTGCCAGTGTCTCCTGACACTAATAGATCTGGATCCTGTTTCATCTCTGACTTGAACTTGGATTTTTCTGTCCCTGTCCCTGCAGGCAAGTGGCACTGAACACTCCAGCATCTTCCTGTTCTTGAATCTTTTTTGTCTGGCTTTTCTTTTCTTCTTTTCATAGTTTTTTTAAGACTTTTTTAAAAATTTATTTAACATACCAACCACAGTTCCCTGTCTCATCCCTCCTTCTGCTTCTTCCCCAGGTTCTGCCCCGAACCACCCTCCCCATTCCTTCCTCCAAAAGTCTAAGGGCTCCTCCCATGGGTAGTCAGCAGAGCCTGGTACATTCAGTTGAGTCAGGATGGAGCTCC
>NW_023411854.1:0-8509 GCF_903995425.1 Onychomys torridus | reverse complement strand
CACTGTGACAATTTTTATTGTAAAACTGGTAAAAACCAGATGATTCAGTTTCAATATTCTGCAATAAATGTTACACTAAAAATGTAAACATTACTTTTTTAAAAAATAAATTTATTTTATATTCTAGCTGCAGTTTTCGCTCCCTCCTCTCCTCCCAGCCCTTTCCTCTGCTGCCTCCCTCTGTTTCCATTCCCCAATTCATTCTTCCTCAGTTTCTGTTTAGGAAAGGGCAGCTTTCCCATGAAAGCCAACAAAACGGCCTATCAAGTTGCAATGAGACTAAGCACCTCTCCATGTATTAAGGCTGGGCAGAATGAGGAGTAGGTTCTCACAAGCCAGTAAAAGATTTGGAGATAACCCCTGTTCCCACTGTTAGGAATCCCACAAGAGACCACGCTACACAACTGTCACACTTATACAGAGCCCCAGGCAGGCTCCCTCATTGTCAGGTCAGTCCCTTTGAGCCCCTAGGAGCCCAGGTTAGCTGACTCTGTCAGTTTTGTGTGGTGTCCTTGACCTCTCTGGCTCCTACAATCCTTTCTTCCCCTTTTCTGCAGGATTTACCAAACTCTGCCTAATGTTTGGCTGTGGGTCTGCATCTGTTCCCATCAGTTGCTGGATGAAGCCTCGCTGATGACAATTCAGCTAGTCACCGGTCTGGTAACAGGTGATGGTCAGCTCAGGCTGTATACCTGCTACTGCTAGGAGTCTTAGCTGTGGTCATCCTTGTAGATTCCTTTGCATGAGGTTTTCACCTGAACCTGAAATGCCCCCACTTTCCAGTAGTCTCTTTCATAGTCTCCCTCTTTGTGCCCCCAAACCTGATCATTCATGTTCCCATCCCCACCTGCCCTCTCTCTACTTGTGAAATATCTTCTATTTCCCACTTCCCAGGGAGATCCAGGCACCTCCCTTTAAACACTTATTTAAAATTCTATTTTATAGTCTATCTTCTTTTGTAGAATTCATATTTTGATTTTATTAATATATATATTTGTATATCACGGAACATAGCACTCGTTGCAAGACTCTTCTGGCTCCCCCCTGACCTTCCTCTCACATCATCATCATCGCCAAACCTATTTATTCTCTTACTCACATACACTGTTTCAAATCAAAAGCCATAACGTATCTGGGCTGGTACACTCTCAGATATCACTATTGAGAGATAACTATTCCTGTTTTGTAAGGCACCAGCTCCTGACGGGAGAGTGAGAGGTGTGTTAGTGTGGAACCAAGCCACATTACTAAGCAAATGTCACGCCACCCACTTGATGCAAAGATCTAAGCTAGGCATGTTTGCTCATAATTCTAGTTGCTGAAGGAAACTGTCCACATTTTCGTTAAAAAATTATTATTTATCACATTACAATGGCATAGTTACTCTCAAAAAAGTCAACCAGATGTAGATGGAAGTAGTCCCATGAGGACCAGAGAAGGTGAATTTCTCTATCTGTCAACTGATTTAGTCACTTCCTTTACATTAGATGGAACTCTGTATTGACACTGAGAAAGTTCAATGGATGTGCTGGATCCTTAACCATGTATTAAGGCCAGGCAATTAAGCCTCATCTTCATCTGAGTTTTATTCATGAAGTAAATTAAAAAGTCCAATGTTCTTAGATAACACCTTCTTGAAGAACACGGTGGAAGTCCTTGAGAGAAAGTCATGCTCCAGTTATGATTGCATCCCGTGGCACAACCTTTAGAATAACAGGTTTTTCTGGTTGAAACATTGCCTTTCGGGTTAATTTCAGCGGGATCTGCAATATTGGAAGAAAAATATTGAAAAGCAATGAATGGATCAAAAGCAAGCCCAGAAGAAAAGGATTTTTTTTTAAAAAAATTCAGGATAATGATGCTTTACAGAAATGTAAAAATGCATTTGTTGTTATATATTTTGACTTCCTTATTCTCCAAGCTCTGGTGAGAGCATTCATCCAAACCATGCACTGGGTACAATGCTTATTGAGACTCTCTACTGTATATAGTGCCTGGAATGAAGTCAGGTTGGTTTATGTTATTTCTGTTCTGTTGCTGATTTAGAGTAAAACAGATAAGTTTCACATGTTTGAACCCGATTACTAGTGATTATGTCAAATTATTTTTTAATCCCTGAAAAGCTATTTTTTGGTTTCTTGAAACTTGCAAGTTAACCCTGAGAAGATACAATTCAAGTCTGTGGACAGACCTCAGCTCCTAGATCATATGTCACCATTACAGTTGAGCCCATTCAGGGCTAGTCTTTAGGAGGAGAGACATTTTCTTGCTTTTCTAGCATGTATTCTTGGCTTCCAAGAATAGAGTGGATGAGCAATTTGGAGTAGTACAGTGTTTTCAATGATGCTTTAGGCTCATGTTATTTGGTGATGGAGGCAAATGCCTCCAGTGGAGTGATCTTCTGGTCACAGGAGAATGAAGGAGAACAAAGTTGTCATGGAAATAGAGAAGTGTCAAATTTAAGACGAGTGGAGCTTGTCAGAGCATATGCCTCTTGACAAGTGTGTCATTAAGTCTCAAAATTTGAACCTTGCCTTGTCTGTCTAAATCCCTGTATATGATTATGATTTAAATGCTTCAGTGAGAAAGTGCTAAGATAAGTGAGGTTATGTGTAGGTAAAGCTATGTAATTGCCTTAAATCACAAATCATAAATGCTGTCATCCCTCTATTCACCCAGAAATAAAACTAATTGACAAAGAGAAGCCACATTCTAAATACAGAAGTCCCATAAATTTAAACTGTTGTTCAGGAAAAGGTAAACTCTTCCTCCAAATGCCCCATCTTATTCTTTTAAAATTTTGCATAGTATACATGGGTTTCCCAAAGAGGCAAATGAAAAATGTGTATAAAAATATACATACAAATAGTATCTGTTAATTGTTTAATTATCTTAGTATTTTATGAAATAGTATCATATACTAGCCATACTTTAAACATTTACTTTCAATGTGCAAGCTCTCCTCAAAGAACCATTTGTAGTTCGTTGCAGAGGTGATATAGAAATAATATGAGGTGATATAGAAAAGTGAAGGAATTTTATTCAATACAGTGAGAACAAACACAACCAAACTGGAGGCTTTAATGACAATGTGCGAGCACAGGTGATGAAAACATCGTGCAGGAGTCAAAAGTAGTGCATAAAATAAATGAAGAAAGAAACCCAAGAAGAATATTCATTTGGGAGAATGAACAAGAATTTGAGGTATGAGATCAAAATAAAAAAGGGGGAAAGAGATACATGATTTATAGAAATATGACTACCTCTTTTTTGAAGCAAGAGCTCCAGAGAAGTGAGGCAGAACCATCAAGATATCCAATATAATTGGAGTTCATCATAAACCAAAAACTTTTTGTAAAATTTTTTCAAGACAGAGTTTCTCTGTATAGTTTGGGTGCCTGTCCTGGATCTCTCTCTATAGACTAGGCTGGCCTTAAACCCACAGCAATCTGCCTGTCTCTGCCTCCCGAGAGCTGGGAATAAAGGTGTGTGCTACCATCACCTGGCATATCCAGACACCTTTTAAAGATATTTTTTATTTTATGTACAGGAGTGCTTTGCCTGCAGCACATATTCATGTATACTACATGTGTGCAATCTCAACAGAAGTGAGAGGAGCACATCAGAGGCCCTGTAACTAGAGTTGCAGATAGTTGTGAACCACTATGTAGGGGCAGAAACTGAATCTGGAACTTTTATAAGAGCAACAAGTGTTCTTAGTCATTGAGCCATCTCTTGAACACAGCAATTCTGTTTTAAAATAATGAGTCTCAACTTGGCCTCACATGGGAAGCCAGTGGTTAGCTTTTAAAGCCACACTCTGTGCGAATTATTTTAGGATTTCAGAAATGACCAGGCATCAAGAGTTTCTGTTTTTGTTTTTGAGACCAGGTGTCACTTAACCAATGCTGGCTTCAAATATACTATGGGTTACTTGAAAATCTGGTCCTCTTGCCTTCATCTCCTGAGTTCAGGGATTACAGGTATGCTTCACCAAAGCTACTTCATGCAGTTCTGAGGATGGGAACCAGGGCTTTGTGCATGCAAGGTAAGCACTTTTCCAAATGAGAAACATCTCAGACCCCATATAAGAGTTGTAAAGCTCCTTGATGATTATAATGTATAGCCCATGGTTGACAAGGCTTTCAGAGGAGGGTTCCTGTGAGTTCTGGAAGAAGAGTGCACCACCCAATAAACATAAAGACATGATCACAGCACCTCTAGATGGCATACAACATATCCAATCAACAATGGACATGACTGGAACTTCAAACAGAATGCATATAATCCTGTCATACTGCCCTGCACTAACTCTTCATAATGTACTCTACACAGACACAGCACAAGAGATTCATTAGCTCATGCCTAGATATAGATAACTCATTTGACCATAAAACCAATTATTAAAACTCAAACAAGCAGAGTTGTTTTTATACACAAAACCTTCAGTTGAAAAAAAAAACTGTCTCCCACAAAACATCATTTACAGAGATAGGTTTCCCCTCACCTGTGTTTCTTTACAAGGCTGGAAGGAGAAGTTCTGCAGCACTTTAGTGAGAGCAAGTTTGATGTTCATGAGCGCAAACCTCATGCCAATGCAGTTCCTGGGTCCATTACCGAAGGGCAAGGTATATAAAAGGATTGATGCTGCCCTTGTTGTCCTTTCTGAACCTGAAGACACAGAGTAATGTAAGTCAACAAAAGGGTAGAAGCATAAGAGCTACATACATGAACTTACCTTTAGATATCTAACCGGTAACATACAGATAGTTTGGGGAAAAGTTCATTGAACTTTTTTTTGCAGACATTGGAATATGAGAATTCCACTAAAGGTCCTTTCCATCCTCCTTGCCCTATAAGAGTTTCCACATGACACAGGGCAATGGTGGTGCATGCCTTTAATCCTAGCACTTGTGAGTCAGAGCCAGGTGGATCTCTGTGATTTTGAGGTCAGCCTGGTCTACAGAGCGAGATGCAGGACAGGCACCAAAACTATACAGAGAAACCCTGTCTCAAAAAAACAAAAACAAAAACAAAACAAAACAAAAATAGAGTTTCCACATGGTAGATAATACAGTTGCTGTTTGACAGAAAATTCATCTTATGTGTCCACTAGTGTAATTATGGTGTTATAGGGTAAGGGAAACCAACCATTTTCTGGTTGTATTGGAGTTTCAATTCACAGAGGGAATTAATGCCTGGTATTGTAAATCTGGTCAAAATTCAATGGCTAGGCAGTTCATAGGCTCTAGAAGAGAACATATTACTGTTGTTTTGCTAAGTGGACATGGTATCAAGCTGCCTTCTAAATATTTATGTTTATAAACCAGTTTTAGTGCTGCTGTCAGCCTTGGTCAGAGAGGCTTATGGTTGCAGTAGAAAATAGTTTACCTGGAGAATCATAAATGGTCAAAATGCTGAAAATGGGTGATGGTAGAGTGCTCAGTGATTAATGGGACATTTAAATCATTCCCACTGAGGCACAGGAACATCTCAGAAGAGGAGGCAGAATAGCATAAGAGTAAGTGAATGAAAGGGGTGCTGTGAAACAGCACCATTTGGACATGACACTGCAATTTTACTCTTGCACGCTCAGGAGCTGTGGTTGGTTACACAAGACTGGACCCATGTTGATGCACTCTGTCATGGATGAGGGAGGGAGTTCATGAGGTGCCGCCTCCCGAAAGAGCTACTGACAATTAATCATTTCTGGGGTAGGGGGAAGTTTCTCTTCAATGGTGTAGCTACTGGTGAGTTGTTCATTCTCCAGTAAATAACTCCTATACCTGCTACTCTTATTCAAGCAATTCTTGAGTCACAAGAAAACAGGAAGACTTGAAAGCAGGAGGAAGACTTGCTGAGGACAAATAGGGATTCAACCTTGTGGGAAGGAGAAGAGACAGGGCAATGTGAGATGAAGATGACCAAAATACATTATACAAGCATGCAATTGTCAAAGAATAAAAAAAAATGGAGGTGATATATCTTAAAAATCTAAAGGTCCATTCAGGATAATGCTGGGTTCATCTCTGAAAAGCACATGCCAGTTAGATGGAAGGAAAATGGGTTCCTGTCTCACACTTAAGGTGGTCATTGAATACTTGAGGTAGGAGGAAAAAACCACTCTGTATGCAAATTGTCATATTTTCTTCTCGGACTCTCTTCCCCTCTCCTCTGTTTTCTTCCCTTTCTCGGCCATTCTCCTCACAGAATGCAAATGGACGCAAAATCACATTTAGATCATTTTCCCGTAAGAAACGTCATAGCATATACTGGCAAGCATGGTTCAGGGTGGGTTCTCACTCCTGGGATTCTGGTACCTTTCAGGGCAGAATTCCTCAGGCTCAGGCCAGTACTGTGGGTCATGGTGAAGAACATAAACTGGTATCATTGCTAGGGACCCTTTGGGAAAAAACACACCATCCATTTCAATATCTTGTTTACAGATTCTCTCAAGTCTACTAGCAATTGGGTATAATCTGAGAGTTTCATTCAACACCATGTCAAGGTACTCCATTTCCATCACTTTATCATACTTGGGAGGTGCCTGGAAAGAAAGAAAAATATTTGTACTGTGATTTTACATTAACTTTCAATATGTCTGCATTGTAATGTTGCATTCTCAGTAGCTCCAAGGCTGAATTCAGCATTGCATAGGTCCTAGGCAATTAACAAAACATTTTATAAGGTTTATAAATGATTTTATTTTATGTGTGGAGGTATTGTTTTGCCTACATATGTGTTTTATGTACTACATGAGTGCAGAGCCCACAGAAGTCGGAAGAAGGTGTCAGATCTCTTGTAACTGGCATTACAGAGCGCTGAGAGCTGCCATTTGGGGTTGGGAATCAAACTGGATGCTTCTTCCTAAAGAGTAGCCAGTGTTCTTAACCATTGAGCCGTCTATCCAACCCCTTACAAAGTGGTTAGAATAACTATTACTTGGGGGCTTAAAGATTAGCCAAGTGTCTACCATGCAAGCCTGGGTCAGATACACATCATGTATAAAGTGAGACACAGTTGCACACATGTATAATTCCAGCAGTGGGGCAGAGGACACAGAGTGCTTGAGGTTCAGTGAAAAATCATGTCTTAAAACACGGTGGGGAGTGATTTAGAAAAATACCCAATGTAGGTCTAACACACACACACACACACACACACACACACACACACACCACTGAGGGCAATGAGGTATATCTCCTTTTCCCTCCTCCTCAAAGCACCATCCATTCACCTTATTGGGCAGAGCCACATCGATCTCCTCCTGCAGTTTCTTCTGGATATTAGGGTGAGTGGCCAGTAAATACAGGGTGAAGGCAATCGTGTTGCTGGTGGTTTCATAGCCACCGGAAATAAAGATAATTGACTGGGCTATGATCTCCATGTCAGACAGAGCTGAAAGTAAGAAAAATATTTCAGGAAAGTCAAGTCAGGATGGACCATCACAGAAGAGATGAAGAGAAAAATCAAATGAGGCTCCTTTTTCCCTAGAGATAAATATGGAGAAATCATTCAGTCTCCCTTGGGCTGTTAGCACTCTGACATCTATGGAACACAGCCAGAGAAGCAGAAGATTGCTTCAGCCAGGATAGTGCCCATGGAGGCCAGAAGAGGGCATATGATCTGCTAGACATAGAGTTGTAAAAGACTGGGCTTTCAGAGGTAGGTGCTGGGAACTGAACTCTAGTCCTTTGCTAGAACTTAAGATGTTTTTGTGTATGTATGTTTGCACATGTGTACAAGTGCCCTTGGAGGACATAAGATGGCATTGGAGCCCATAGAGCTGACGTTACAGGCAGTTGTAAACCTTTTCCATGAGTGTTGTGATTCTGTTGTTGGCAATTTTTTTCTTCCAATTACTTTAAGTCCTTGCTATTAAATTGAAACTGGACTATAACCCACAGTCAGTGGGTATTTAAAAAGTATTATCTATTTAGCAACCAAAATTGAAACAGAAGAGCTAATGATATATAGCTCAATATTTGGAGAGCTTGCCTAGCATGCTTTAAGCCATGGGGTCAATTCCCAGCACCATATAAACTAGGCATGGTGGCATAGATGTTAAAAGGTAATTCTCAGACTTTGTGAATGTGAGGTCAGACTGGGCTACATGTGTCCCAGCCTCCAAAGGATGAGAAGTATAGACGAATTTGAAGTTAGCTGATCATACAAAAGGGTTACAAGTGGGCAAACTGGAGAGAATTTGAAACATAAAATACATGATGACTTTTAAAAAGCAAATTTGTGGACCTAGAAGACCATATTTTTATATATAAGCAATTGTATGTACTAGAAATACGCAAATAGAAATAATGGAAGACTCTCTTCACTTTAGCTACTAATGCATACATGTTGAATTAAGTCTGGAATTCGGATGCCATCATTTTTCAACTATCATAGTAATAATGGTTTTCAATTAAAATATAAACATTGACTGGAAGCTAGAGAGATGGCTCAATGGATGAGAACATTTGCTGCACAAGCATGAGAATCTGAGTTTAAAATC
>NW_023411853.1:0-17825 GCF_903995425.1 Onychomys torridus | reverse complement strand
ATTAAATTTCCTGTTCATGAAGGGAAATTTCAGAACCAGTGTCTCATCCAGGAAACACACTCTGTTTTTAACCAAGAAGCAAGCTCTTCTTTCGAGCGTCTCCAAAACAGCAAGTCCATGATCTACCCTGAAAACAAGAATTGTTTTGAGCAAATCACAAGGTCTTTCTTTCCAGTCCAATACAGCAAGAACCATGAGACTGCCAGAAAAAAGAACTGTGTTTCCTATCTCATACAGACCTATGAGTTCAACTCTGCTATAAACTGATACAAACACAGCTCCTCTTACATAAATGCTCTTTAGTTATAGTGAGAATCGCGATGGTTTCTGAACTGTAACTTGCCAAATTCGTAAGTCTGATTGTGAGCCCAAAATTCACTTGGTTTACCAGAAATGAACTCTTGCTTGTAGGAAGACACAGATCCTGGGGTTTAACTCCGTTTCTGAAGGGAAATTCAGACCAGTGTTCTCATCCATGAAACACACTCTGTTTTAACGCAAGAAGCAAGCTCTTCTTTCCAGCATCTCCAATACAGCAAGAACATGAGCATGCCCAGAAAAAAAGAACTGTGTTTCCTACTCATACGGACCATATGTAGTTCAACTCTGCTTATGAAACTGATACAAACCACAGCTCCTCTTACATAAATGCTCTTTAGTTTAATAGTGAGAATCGCATTGGGTTTCGTGAACTGTGTAAAATCATTTGAGCCCAAAATTCACTGGGTTTACCAGAAATGAACTCTTGCTTGTAGGAAGACACAGATCCTGGGGTTTAACTCCGTTTCTGAAGGGAAATTCAGACCAGTGTTCTCATCCATGAAACACACTCTGTTTTAACGCAAGAAGCAGCCTCTTCTTTCCAGCGTCTCCAATACAGCAAGAACCAGAGCAGCCTGAAAAAAAGAACTGTGTTTCCTACTCATACGACCATATGTAGTTCAACTTGCTTATGAAACTGATACAAACCACAGCTCCTTTACATAAATGCTCTTTAGTTAATAGTGAGAATCGCGTTGGTTCTGAACTGTGTAAAATCATTTGAGCCCAAAATTCACTTGGTTTACCAGAAATGAACTCTTGCTTGTAGGAAGACACAGATCCTGGGTTAACTCCGTTTCTGAAGGGAAATTCAGACCAGTTTCTCATCCATGAACACACTCTTTTTTAACCAAAAGCAAGTCTTCTTTCCAGCGTCTCAATACAGCAAGAACCATGAGCCTGCAAAAAAAAAAGAACGTGTTTCCTACTCATACACCAATGTAGTTCAACTCTGCTTATAAACTGATACAAACACAGCTCCCTTACTAGGATTAACCCCAGGATCTGTGTCTTCCTACATGCAAGAGTTCATTTCTGGTGAACCAAGTGATTTTTGGGCTCAAATGATTTTACACAGTTCAGAAACCCAACGCGATTCTCACTATTAACTAAAGAGCATTTATGTAAGAGGAGCTGTGGTTTGTATCAGTTTCATAAGCAGAGTTGAACTACATATGGTCCGTATGAGTAGGAAACACAGTTCTTTTTTTCTGGGCATGCTCATGGTTCTTGCTGTATTGGAGACGCTGGAAAGAAGAGCTTGCTTCTTGCGTTAAAACAGAGTGTGTTTCATGGATGAGAACACTGGCTGAATTTCCCTTCAGAAACGGAGTTAAACCCCAGGATCTGTGTCTTCCTACAAGCAAGAGTTCATTTCTGGTAAACCAAGTGAATTTTGGGCTCAAATGATTTTACACCAGTTCAAGAACCCAACGCGATTCTCACTATTAACTAAAGAGCATTTATGTAAGAGGAGCTGTGGTTTGTATCAGTTTCATAAGCAGAGTTGAACTACATATGGTCCGTATGAGTAGGAAACACAGTTCTTTTTTTCTGGGCATGCTCATGGTACTTGCTCTATTGGAGACGCTTGAAAGAAGAGCTTGCTTCTTGAGTTAAAACAGAGTGTGATTCCTGGATGAGATCACTGGTCTGAATTTCCCTTCAGAAACAGGATTAAACCCCAGGATCTGTGTCTTCCTAAATGCAAGAGTTCATTTCTCGTGAACCAAGTGATTTTTGGGCTCAAATGATTTTACACGGTTCAGGAACCCTACACGATTATCACTATGAACTTAAGAGCATTTATGTAACAGAAGCTGCAGTTTGTATCAGTTTCATAATCATAGTTGAATACATATGGTCCGTATGAGTAGGAAACACAGTTCTTTTTTTCTGGGCAGGCTCATGGTTCTTGCTGTATTGGAGATGCTGAAAAGAAGAGATCCTTTCTTGTGTTAGAAAAGAGTGTGTTTCATGGATGAGAACACTGGTCTGAATTTCCCTTCAGAAACGGAGTTAAACCCCAGGATCTGTGTCTTCCTACAAGTAAGAGTTCATTTCTGATAAACCAAGTGAATTTTGGGCTCAAATGATTTTACACAGTTCAAGAACCCAACGCGATTCTCACTATAACTTAGGTCATTTTGTAATGGAGCTGTGGTTTGTATCAGTTTCATAAGCAGAGTTGAACTACATATGGTCCGTATGATTAGGAAACACAGTTCTTTTTTTCAGGGCCAGCTCTTGGAACTTGCTGTATTGGAGATGCTGAAAAGAAGAGATTCTTTCTTGTGTTAGAAAAGAGTGTGTTTCATGGATGAGAACACTGGTCTGAATTTCCCTTCAGAAAAGGAGTTAAACCACAGGATCTGTGTCTTCCCACAAGCAAGAGTTCCTTTCTGGTAAATCAAGGAATTTTGGGCTCAAATGATTTTACACAGTTCAGAAACCCATCGCGTTTCTCACTATTAACTAAAGAACATTTATGCAATAGGAGCTGTGGTTTGAATCAGTTTCAAATCCAGAGTTGAACTTCATATGGTCTGTAAGAGTAGGATACACAGTTCTTTTTTCTGGGCATGCTCATGGTTCTTGCTGTATTGGAGACGCTGGAAAGAAGAGCTTGCTTCTTGCGTTAAAACAGAGTGTGTTTCATGGATGAGAACACTGGTCTGAATTTCCCTTCAGAAACGGAGTTAAACCCAGGATCTGTGTCTTCCTACAAGCAAGAGTTCATTTCTGGTAAACCAAGTGAATTTTGGGCTCAAATGATTTTACACAGTTCAAGAACCCAACGCGATTCTCACTATTAACTAAAGAGCATTTATGTAAGAGGAGCTGTGGTTTGTATCAGTTTCATAAGCAGAGTTGAACTACATATGGTCCGTATGAGTAGGAAACACAGTTCTTTTTTCTGGGCATGCTCATGGTTCTTGCTGTATTGGAGACGCTGGAAAGAAGAGCTTGCTTCTTGCGTTAAAACAGAGTGTGTTCATGGATGAGAACACTGGTCTGAATTTCCCTTCAGAAACGGAGTTAAAACCCCAGGATCTGTGTCTTCCTACAAGCAAGAGTTCATTTCTGGTAAACCAAGTGAATTTTGGGCTCAAATGATTTTACACAGTTCAAGAACCCAACGCGATTCTCACTATTAACTAAAGAGCATTTATGTAAGAGGAGCTGTGGTTTGTATCAGTTTCATAAGCAGAGTTGAACTACATATGGTCCGTATGAGTAGGAAACACAGTTCTTTTTTCAGGGCATGCTCATGGTTCTTGCTGTATTGGAGACGCTGGAAAGAAGAGCTTGCTTCTTGCGTTAAAACAGAGTGTGTTTCATGGATGAGAACACTGGTCTGAATTTCCCTTCAGAAACGGAGTTAAACCCCAGGATCTGTGTCTTCCTACAAGCAAGAGTTCATTTCTGGTAAACCAAGTGAATTTTGGGCTCAAATGATTTTACACAGTTCAGAAACCCAACGCGATTCTCACTATTAACTAAAGAGCATTTATGTAAGAGGAGCTGTGGTTTGTATCAGTTTCATAAGCAGAGTTGAACTACATATGGTCCGTATGAGTAGGAAACACAGTTCTTTTTTCTGGGCATGCTCATGGTTTCTTGCTGTATTGGAGACGCTGGAAAGAAGAGCTTGCTTCTTGCGTTAAAACAGAGTGTGTTTCATGGATGAGAACACTGGTCTGAATTTCCCTTCAGAAACGGAGTTAAACCCCAGGATCTGTGTCTTCCTACAAGCAAGAGTTCATTTCTGGTAAACCAAGTGAATTTTGGCTCAAATGATTTTACACAGTTCAGAACCCAACGCGATTCTCACTATTAACTAAAGAGCATTTATGTAAGAGGAGCTGTGGTTTGTATCAGTTTCATAAGCAGAGTTGAACTACATATGGTCTGTATGAGTAGGAAACACAGTTCTTTTTTTCTGGGCATGCTCATGGTTCTTGCTGTATTGGAGACGCTGGAAAGAAGAGCTTGCTTCTTGCGTTAAAACAGAGTGTGTTTCATGGATGAGAACACTGGTCTGAATTTCCCTTCAGAAACGGAGTTAAACCAGAGGATCTGTGTCTTCCTAAACCGCAAGAGTTCTTTTCTGGTAAATCAAGTGAATTTGGGCTCAAATGATTTTACACAGTTCACGAAACCAACGCGATTCTCACTATTACCTAAAGAGCACTTATGTAAGTGGAGCTGTGGTTTGTATCAGTTTCATAAGCAGAGTTGAACTACATACGGTCTGTATGAGTAGGAAACACAGTTCTTTTTTTCTGGACATGCTCATGGTACTTGCTGTATTGGAGATGCAGGAAAGAAGAGCTTGCTCCTTGAGGTAAAACATTGTGTGTTTCATGGATGAGAACACTGGTCTGAATTTCCCTTTCAAAAAACGGAGATAAACTCCAGGATCTGTGTCTTATTAAAAGCAACAGATCATTTCTGTAAACAAAGTGAATTTTGATCTCAAATGATTTTACACAGTTCAGAAACAATCGCGTTCTCACTATTAAACTTAAGAACATTATGTAATAGGAGCTGTAGTTTTGAATCAGTTTCATAAGCAGAGTTGAACTACATATGGTCCGTATGAGTAGGAAACACAGTTCTTTTTTTCTGGGCATGCTCATGGTTCTTGCTGTATTGGAGACGCTGGAAAGAAGAGCTTGCTTCTTGCGTTAAAACAGAGTGTGTTTCATGGATGAGAACACTGGTCTGAATTTCCCTTCAGAAACGGAGTTAAACCCCAGGATCTGTGTCTTCCTACAAGCAAGAGTTCATTTCTGGTAAACCCAGTGAATTTTGGGCTCAAATGATTTTACACAGTTCAAGAACCCAACGCGATTCTCACTATTAACTAAAGAGCATTTATGTAAGAGGAGCTGTGGTTTGTATCAGTTTCATAAGCAGAGTTGAACTACATATGGTCCGTATGAGTAGGAAACACAGTTCTTTTTTTCTGGGCATGCTCATGGTTCTTGCTGTATTGGAGACGCTGGAAAGAAGAGCTTGCTTCTTGCGTTAAAACAGAGTGTGTTTCATGGATGAGAACACTGGTCTGAATTTCCTTCAGAAATGGAGTTAAACCCCAGGATCTGTGTCTTCCTACAAGCAAGAGTTCATTTCTGGTAAACAAGTGAATTTTGGGCTCAAATGATTTTACACAGTTCAGAACCCAACGCGATTCTCACTATTAACTAAAGAGCATTTATGTAAGAGGAGCTGTGGTTTGTATCAGTTTCATAAGCAGAGTTGAACTACATATGGTCTGTATGAGTAGGAAACACAGTTCTTTTTTTCTGGGCATGCTCATGGTTCTTGCTGTATTGGAGATGCTGGAAAGAAGAGCTTGCTTCTTGCGTTAAAACAAGTGTGTTTTCATGGATGAGAACACTGGTCTGAATTTCCCTTCAGAAACGGAGTTAAACCACAGGATCTGTGTCTTCCTACAAGCAAGAGTTCATTTCTGGTAAACCAAGTGAATTTTGGGCTCAAATGATTTTACACAGTTCAAGAACCCAACGCGATTCTCACTATTAACTAAAGAGCATTTATGTAAGAGGAGCTGTGGTTTGTATCAGTTTCATAAGCAGAGTTGAACTACATATGGTCCGTATGAGTAGGAAACACAGTTCTTTTTTCGGGCATGCTCATGGTTCTTGCTGTATTGGAGATGCTGGAAAAGAAGAGCTTGCTTCTTGCTTAAAACAGAGTGTGTTTCATGGATGAGAACACTGGTCTGAATTTCCTTCAGAAACGGAGTTAAACCACAGGATCTGTGTCTTCCTACAAGCAAGAGTTCATTTCTGGTAAACCAAGTGAATTTTGGGCTCAAATGATTTTACACAGTTCACGGAACCCAACCGATTCTCACTATTAACTAAAGAGCATTTATGTAAGGGAGCTGTGGTTGTATCAGTTTCATAAGCAGAGTTGAACTACATATGGTCCGTATGAGTAGGAAACACAGTTCTTTTTCTGGGCATGCTTCATGGTTCTTGCTGTATTGGAGATGCTGGAAAGAAGAGCTTGCTTCTTGCGTTAAAACAGAGTGGTTTCATGGATGAGAACACTGGTCTGAATTTCCCTTCAGAAATGGAGTTAAACCCCAGGATCTGTGTCTTCCTACAAGCAAGAGTTCATTTCTGGTAAACAAGTGAATTTTGGGCTCAAATGATTTTACACAGTTCAAGAACCCAACGCGATTCTCACTATTAACTAAAGAGCATTTATGTAAGAGGAGCTGTGGTTTGTATCAGTTTCATAAGCAGAGTTGAACTACATATGGTCCGTATGAGTAGGAAACACAGTTCTTTTTTTCAGGGCATGCTCATGGTTCTTGCTGTATTGGAGACGCTGGAAAGAAGAGCTTGCTTCTTGCGTTAAAACAGAGTGTGTTTCATGGATGAGAACACTGGTCTGAATTTCCCTTCAGAAACGGAGTTAAACCCCAGGATCTGTGTCTTCCTACAAGCAA
Source organism: Onychomys torridus (assembly GCF_903995425.1). Lineage (NCBI taxonomy): Eukaryota > Metazoa > Chordata > Mammalia > Rodentia > Cricetidae > Onychomys > Onychomys torridus. The sequence goes on along the minus strand of NW_023411853.1, from coordinate 11,014 downwards.
GAGTTCATTTCTGGTAAACAAGAGAATTTTGGGCTCAAATGATTTTACACAGTTCAGAAACCCAACGCGATTCTCACTATTAACTAAAGAGCATTTATGTAAGTGGGAGCTGTGGTTGTATCAGTTTCATAAGCAGATTGAACTACATATGGTCGTATGAGTAGGAAACACAGTTCTTTTTTATCTGTGCATGCTCGGGTCTTGCTGTATTGGAGAGCATGGAAAGAAAGCTTGCTTCTGCGTTAAAACAGAGTGTGTTCATGGATGAGACACTGGTCTGAATTTCCTTCAGAAACGGAGTTAAACCCCAGGATCTGTGTCTTCCTACAAGCAAGAGTTCATTTCTGTAAACCCAGTGATTTTGGGCTCAAATGATTTTACACAGTTCAAGTAACCCAACCTGATTCTCACTATTACCTAAAGAGCATTTATGTAAGTAGAGCTGTGGTTTGTATCAGTTTCATAAGCAGAGTTGAACTACATATGGATCCGTATAGAGTAGGGAAACACAGTTCTTTTTTCTAGGGCATGCTCATTGGTATCTTGCTGTATTGGAGCGCTGGAAAGAAGAAGCTTGCTTCTTGCGTTAAAACAGAGTGTGTTTCCATGGATGAGGAACACTGGTCTGAATTTCCCTTCAGAAACAGAGTTAAACCCAGGATCTGTGTCTTCCTACAAGCAAGAGTTCATTTCTGGTAAACCCAGTGAATTTTTGGGCTCAAAGGATTTTACACAGTTCACTAAACCATCGTGATTCTCACTATTAACTAAAGAGCATTTATGTAAGGGAGCTGTGGTTTGTATCAGTTTCATAAGCAGAGTTGAACTACATATGGTCGTATGAGTAGGAAACACAGTTCTTTTTTCTGGCATGCTCATGGTTCTTGCTGTATTGGAGACGCTGGAAAGAAGAGCTTGCTTCTTGCGTAAAACAGAGTGTGTTTCATGGATGAGAACACTGGTCTGAATTTCCCTTCAGAAAACGGAGTTAAACCCCAGGATCTGTGTCTTCCTACAAGCAAGAGTTCATTTTCTGGTAAACCCAGTGAATTTTTGGGCTCAAATGATTTTACACAGTTCAGAAACCAATGCGATTCTCACTATTAACTAAAGAGCATTTAGGTAAGAGGAGCTGTGGTTTGTATCAGTTCATAAGCAGAGTTGAACTACATATGGTCCGTATGAGTAGGAAACACAGTTCTTTTTTTCAGGCCATGCTCATGGTTCTTGCTGTATTGGAGACGCTGGAAAGAAGAGCTTGCTTCTTGCGTTAAAACAGAGTGTGTTTCATGGATGAGAACACTGGTCTGAATTTCCCTTCAGAAACGGAGTTAAACCCAGGATCTGTGTCTTCCTACAAGCAAGAGTTCATTTCTGGTAAACCAAGGGAATTTTGGGCTCAAATGATTTTAACAGTTCAGAAACCCATCACGATTCTCACTATTAACTAAAGAGCATTTATGTAAGAGGAGCTGTGTTTGTATCAGTTTCATAAGCAGAGTTGAACTACATATGGTCCGTATGAGTAGGAAACACAGTTCTTTTTTTCTGGGCATGCTCATGGTTCTTGCTGTATTGGAGGACCTGGAAAGAAGAGCTGGTTCTTGCGTTAAAACAGAGGGTGTTTCCATGGATGAGAACACTGGTCTGAATTTCCCTCAGAAACGGAGTTAAACCCAGGATCTGTGTCTTCCTACAAGCAAGAGTTCATTTCTGATAAACAAAGTGAATTTTTGGGCTCAAATGATTTTACACAGTTCATGAAACCCAACGCGATTCTCACTATTAACTAAAGAGCATTTATGTAAGAGGAGCTGTGGTTTGTATCAGTTTCATAAGCAGAGTTGAACTACATATGGTCCGTATGGGTAGGAAACACAGTTCTTTTTTTGAGGCATGCTCATGGTTCTTGCTGTATTGGAGAACTGGAAAGAAGAGCTTGCTTCTTGCGTTAAAACAGAGTGTTTCATGGATGAGATACATGGTCTGAATTTCCCTTCAGAAACGGAGTTAAACCCCAGGATCTGTGTCTTCCTACAAGCAAGAGTTCATTTCTGGTAAACCAAGTGAATTTTTGGGCTCAAATGATTTTTACACAGTTCAGAACCCAACGCGATTCTCACTATTAACTAAAGAGCATTTATGTAAGTGGAGCTGTGGTTTGTATCAGTTTCATAAGCAGAGTTGAACTACATATGGTCCGATATGAGTAGGAACACAGTTCTTTTTTTCTGGGCATGCTCATGGTTCTTGCTGTATTGGAGACGCTGGAAAGAAGAGCTTGCTTCTTGCGTAAAACAGAGTGTGTTTCATGGATGAGAACACTGGTCTGAATTTCCCTTCAGAAACGGAGTTAAACCCAGGATCTGTGTCTTCCTACAAGCAAGAGTTCATTTCTGGTAAACCAAGTGAATTTTGGGCTCAAATGATTTTTACACAGTTCACGAAACCCAACGCGATTCTCACTATTAACTAAAGAGCATTTATGTAAGAGGAGCTGTTGGTTTGTATCAGTTTCATAAGCAGAGTTGAACTACATATGGTCTGTATGAGTAGGAAACACAGTTCTTTTTTCTGGGCATGCTCATGGTTCTTGCTGTATTGGAGACTCTGGAAAAAGAGAGCATGCTTCTTGCGTTAAAACTGAGTGAGTTCCATGGATGAGAACACTGGTCTGAATTTCCCTTCACAAACGGAGTTTAACCCCAGGATCTGTGTCTTCCTACAAGCAAGAGTTCATTCTGGTAATCCAAGGGAATTTTGGGCCAAATAATTTTACACAGTTCAGGAACCCAACGCGATTCTCACAATTGACTAAACAGAATTTATGTAAGAGGAGCTGTGGTTTGTATCAGTTTCATAAGCAGAGTTGAACTACATATGGTCCCTATGAGTAGGAAACACAGTTCTTTTTTTCAGGGCATGCTCATGGTACTTGCTGTAGTGTAGACGCTGGAAAGAAGAACTTGCTTCTTGCGTGAAAACAGAGTGTTTCCTGGATGAGAACACTGGTCTGAATTTCCCTTCAGAAGCGGAGTTAAACCCCAGATCAGTGTCTTCCTACATGCAAGAGTTCATTTCTGGTAAAACAAGTGAATTTTGGGCTCAAATGATTTTACACAGTTCACAAACCCAACGCGATTCTCACTATTAACTAAAGAGCATTTATGTAAGAGGAGCTGTGGTTGTATCAGTTTCATAAGCAGAGTTGAACTACATATGGTCCGTATGAGTAGGAAACACAGTTCTTTTTTTCAGGCATGCTCATGGTTCTTGCTGTATTGGAGACGCTGGAAAGAAGAGCTTGCTTCTTGCTTAAAACAGAGTGTGTTTCATGGATGAGAAACACTGGTCTGAATTTCCCTTCAGAACGAAGTTAAACCCCAGGATCTGTGTCTTCCTACCAAGCAAGAGTTCATTTCTGGTAAACCAAGTGAATTTTGGGCTCAAATGATTTTACACAGTTCAGAACCCAACGCGATTCTCACTATTAACTAAAGAGCATTTATGTAAGAGGAGCTGTGGTTTGTATCAGTTTCATAAGCAGAGTTGAACTACATATGGTCCGTATGAGTAGGAAACACAGTTCTTTTTTTCTGGGCATGCTCATGGTTCTTGCTGTATTGGAGACGCTGGAAAGAAGAGCTTGCTTCTTGCGTTAAAACAGAGTGTGTTCATGGATGAGAACACTGGTCTGAATTTCCCTTCAGAAACGGAGTTAAACCCAGGATCTGTGTCTTCCTACAAGCAAGAGTTCATTTCTGGTAAACCAAGTGAATTTTGGGCTCAAATGATTTTACACAGTTCAAGAACCCAACGCGATTCTCACTATTAACTAAAGAGCATTTATGTAAGAGGAGCTGTGGTTTGTATCAGTTTCATAAGCAGAGTTGAACTACATATGGTCCGTATGAGTAGGAAACACAGTTCTTTTTTTCTGGGCATGCTCATGGTTCTTGCTGTATTGGAGACGCTGGAAAGAAGAGCTTGCTTCTTGCGTTAAAACAGAGTGTGTTTCATGGATGAGAACACTGGTCTGAATTTCCCTTCAGAAACGGAGTTAAACCCCAGGATCTGTGTCTTCCTACAAGCAAGAGTTCATTTCTGGTAAACCAAGTGAATTTTGGGCTCAAATGATTTTACACAGTTCAGGAACCCAACGCGATTCTCACTATTAACTAAAGAGCATTTATGTAAGGAGGAGCTGTGGTTTGTATCAGTTTCATAAGCAGAGTTGAACTACATATGGTCCGTATGAGTAGGAAACACAGTTCTTTTTTTCTGGGCATGCTCATGGTTCTTGCTGTATTGGAGATGCTGGAAAGAAGAGCTTGCTTCTTGCGTTAAAACAGAGTGTGTTTCATGGATGAGAACCACTGGTCTGAATTTCCCTTCAGAAACGGAGTTAAACCACAGGATCTGTGTCTTCCTACAAGCAAGAGTTCATTTCTGGTAAACCAAAGTGAATTTTGGGCTCAAATGATTTTACACAGTTCAGAAACCCATCGCGATTCTCACTATTTACTAAAGAGCATTTATGTAAGAGGAGCTGTGGTTTGTATCAGTTTCATAAGCAGATTTGAACTACATTATGGTCCCTATGAGTAGGAAAACACAGTCTTTTTTTCAGGGCATGCTCATGGTTCTTGCTGTATTTGAGACGCTGGAAAGAAGAGCTTGCTTCTTGCGTTAAAACAGAGTGTGTTTCATGGATGAGAACACTGGTCTGAATTTCCCTTCAGAACGGAGTTAAACCCAGGATCTGTGTCTCCTACAAGCAAGAGTTCATTTCTGGTAAACCAAGTGAATTTGGGCTCAAATGATTTTACACAGTTCAAGAACCCAACTCGATTCTCACTATTAACTAAAGAGCATTTATGTAAGAGGAGCTGTGTTTGTATCAGTTTCATAAGCAGAGTTGAACTACATATGGTCGTATGAGTAGGAAACACAGTTCTTTTTTTCTGGGCATGCTCATGGTTCTGGCTGTATTGGAGAGCTGGAAAGAAGAGCTTGCTTCTTGCGTTAAAACAGAGTGTGTTCCATGGATGAGAACACTGGTCTGAATTTCCCTTCAGAAATGGAGTTAAACCCCAGGATCTGTGTCTTCCTACAAGCAAGAGTCATTTCTGGTAAACCAAGTGAATTTTGGCTCAAATGATTTTACACAGTTCAGAACCCAACGCGATTCTCACTATTAACTAAAGAGCATTTATGTAAGAGGAGCTGTGGTTTGTATCAGTTTCATAAGCAGAGTTGAACTACATATGGTCCGTATGAGTAGGAAACACAGTTCTTTTTTTCTGGGCATGCTCATGGTTCTTGCTGTATTGGAGATGCTGGAAAGAAGAGCTTGCTTCTTGCGTTAAAACAGAGTGTGTTTCATGGATGAGAACACTGGTCTGAATTTCCCTTCAGAAACGGAGTTAAACCACAGGATCTGTGTCTTCCTACAAGCAAGAGTTCATTTCTGGTAAACCAAGTGAATTTTGGGCTCAAATGATTTTACACAGTTCAAGAACCCAACGCGATTCTCACTATTAACTAAAGAGCATTTATGTAAGAGGAGCTGTGGTTTGTATCAGTTTCATAAGCAGAGTTGAACTACATATGGTCCGTATGAGTAGGAAACACAGTTCTTTTTTTCTGGGCATGCTCATGGTTCTTGCTGTATTGGAGATGCTGGAAAGAAGAGCTTGCTTCTTGCGTTAAAACAGAGTGTGTTCATGGATGAGAACACTGGTCTGAATTTCCCTTCAGAAAAGGAGTTAAACCACAGGATCTGTGTCTTCCTACAAGCAAGAGTTCATTTCTGGTAAACCAAGAGAATTTTGGGCTCAAATGATTTTACACAGTTCAGAAACCCAACGCGATTCTCACTATTAACTAAAGAGCATTTATGTAAGAGGAGCTGTGGTTTGTATCAGTTTCATAAGCAGAGTTGAACTACATATGGTCCGTATGAGTAGGAAACACAGTTCTTTTTTCTGGCATGCTCATGGTCCTTGCTGTATTGGAGACGCAGGAAAGAAGAGCTTGCTTCTTGCGTTAAAACAGTGTGTGTTTCATGGATGAGAACACTGGTCTGAATTTCCCTTCAGAAAGGAGTTTAACCCCAGGATCTCTGTCTAACAAGCAAGAGTCTTTTGTAAACAAAGTGAATTTTGGCTCAAATGATTTTAAACAGTTCGAACCCAACGTGATTCACACTATTAACTAAAGAGCATTTAGTAGAGGAGCTGTGGTTTGCATCAGTTTCATAAGCAGAGTTGAACTACATATGGTCCTTGTGAGTAGGAAACACAGTTCTTTTTTTCTGGGCATGCTCATGGTTCTTGCTGTATTGGAGATGCTAGAAAGAAGAGCTTGCTTCTCTGTTGAAACAGAGTGTGTTCATGGATGAGAACACTGGTCTGAATTTCCTTCAGAAAGGAGTTAAACCCAGGATCTGTGTCTTCCTACAGCAAGAGTTCTTTTGGTAAACAAGTGAATTTGGGCTCAAATGATTTACACAGTTCAGAACCCAACGCGATTCTCACTATTAACTAAAGAGCATTTATGTAAGAGGAGCTGTGGTTTGTATCAGTTTCATAAGCAGAGTTGAACTACATATGGTCCGTATGAGTAGGAAACACAGTTCTTTTTTCTGGGCATGCTCATGGTTCTTGCTGTATTGGAGACGCTGGAAAGAAGAGCTTGCTTCTTGCGTTAAAACAGAGTGTGTTCATGGATGAGAACACTGGTCTGAATTTCCCTTCAGAAACGGAGTTAAACCCAGGATCTGTGTCTTCCTACAAGCAAGAGTTCATTTCTGGTAAACCAAGTGAATTTTGGGCTCAAATGATTTTACACAGTTCAAGAACCAACGCGATTCTCACTATTAACTAAAGAGCATTTATGTAAGTGGAGCTGTGGTTTGTATCAGTTTCATAAGCAGAGTTGAACTACATATGGTCCGTATGAGTAGGAAACACAGTTCTTTTTTCTGGGCATGCTCATGGTACTTGCTGTATTGGAGATGCTGAAAGGAAGAGCTTGCTTCTTTGCGTTAAAACAGAGTGTGTTTCATGATGAGAACACTGGTCTGAATTTCCCTTTCAGAAACGGAGTTAAACCCCAGGATCTGTGTCTTCCTACAAGCAAGAGTTCATTTCTGGTAAACCAAGTGAATTTTGGGCTCAAATGATTTTACACAGTTCAGGAACCCAACGCGATTCTCACTATTAACTAAAGAGCATTTATGTAAGAGGAGCTGTGGTTTGTATCAGTTTCATAAGCAGAGTTGAAACTACATATGGTCCGTATGAGTAGGAAACACAGTTCTTTTTTTCAGGGCATGCTCATGGTACTTGTGTATTGGAGATGCTGGAAAGAAGAGCTTGCTTCTTGCGTGAAAACAGAGTGTGTTTCATGGATGAGAACACTGGTCTGAATTTCCCTTCAGAAACGGAGTTAAACCCCAGGATCTGTGTCTTCCTACAAGCAAGAGTTCATTTCTGGTAAACCCAAGTGAATTTTGGGCTCAAATGATTTTACACAGTTCAGAAACCCAACGCGATTCTCACTATTAACTAAAGAGCATTTATGTAAGAGGAGCTGTGGTTTGTATCAGTTTCATAAGCAGAGTTGAACTACATATGGTCCGTATGAGTAGGAAACACAGTTCTTTTTTTCTGGGCATGCTCATGGTTCTTGCTGTATTGGAGACGCTGGAAAGAAGAGCTTGCTTCTTGCGTTAAAACAGAGTGTGTTTCATGGATGAGAACACTGGTCTGAATTTCCCTTCAGAAACGGAGTTAAACCCCAGGATCTGTGTCTTCCTACAAGCAAGAGTTCATTTCTGGTAAACCAAGTGAATTTTGGGCTCAAATGATTTTACACAGTTCAAGAACCCAACGCGATTCTCACTATTAACTAAAGAGCATTTATGTAAGAGGAGCTGTGGTTTGTATCAGTTTCATAAGCAGAGTTGAACTACATATGGTCCGTATGAGTAGGAAACACAGTTCTTTTTTCGGGCATGCTCATGGTTCTTGCTGTATTGGAGACGCTGGAAAGAAGAGCTTGCTTCTTGCGTTAAAACAGAGTGTGTTTCATGGATGAGAACCTGGTCTGAATTTCCCTTCAGAAACGGAGTTAAACCCCAGGATCTGTGTCTTCCTACAAGCAAGAGTTCATTTCTGGTAAACCAAGAGAATTTTGGGCTCAAATGATTTTACACAGTTCAGAACCCAACGCGATTCTCACTATTAACTAAAGAGCATTTATGTAAGAGGAGCTGTGGTTTGTATCAGTTTCATAAGCAGAGTTGAACTACATATGGTCCGTATGAGTAGGAAACACAGTTCTTTTTTTCTGGGCATGCTCATGGTCTTGCTGTATTGGAGACGCTGGAAAGAAGAGCTTGCTTCTTGCGTTAAAACAGAGTGTGGTTTCATGGATGAGAACACTGGTCTGAATTTCCCTTCAGAAACGGAGTTAAACCCCAGGATCTGTGTCTTCCTACAAGCAAGAGTTCATTTCTGGTAAACCAAAGTGAATTTTGGGCTCAAATGATTTTACACAGTTCAGAAACCCACGCGATTCTCACTATTAACTAAAGAGCATTTATGTAAGAGGAGCTGTGGTTTGTATCAGTTTCATAAGCAGAGTTGAACTACATATGGTCCGTATGAGTAGGAAACACAGTTCTTTTTTTCTGGGCATGCTCATGGTTCTTGCTGTATTGGAGACGCTGGAAAGAAGAGCTTGCTTCTTGCGTTAAAACAGAGTGTGTTCCATGGATGAGAACACTGGTCTGAATTTCCCTTCAGAAACGGAGTTAAACCACAGGATCTGTGTCTTCCTACAAGCAAGAGTTCATTTCTGGTAAACCAAGTGAATTTGGGCTCAAATGATTTTACACAGTTCAGAACCCAACGCGATTCTCACTATTAACTAAAGAGCATTTATGTAAGAGGAGCTGTGGTTTGTATCAGTTTCATAAGCAGAGTTGAACTACATATGGTCCGTATGAGTAGGAAACCCAGTTCATTTTTTCAGGCCTTGCTCTTGTTTCTTTTTGTATTGGAGACGCTGGAACGAAGAGCATGCTTCTTGCGTTAAATCAGAGTGAGTTCCATGGATGAGAACACTTTTCTGAATTTCCCTTCAGAAATGGAGTTAAACCACAGGATCTGTGTTTTCCTATAAGCAAGAGTTCATTTCTGGTAAACAAAGAGAATTTTGGGCTCACATGATTTTACACAGTTCAGAAACCCATCTCGATTCTCACTATCAACTAAAGAGCATTTATGTAAGAGGAGCTGTGTTTTGTATCAGTTTAATAAGCAGAGTTGAACTACATATGGTTTGTATGAGTAGGAAACACTGTTCTTTTTTAATTTGCAGGCTCATGGTTCTTGCTGTATTAGAGACGCTGGAAAGAAGACCTTGCTTATTGGGTTAAAAGAGAGTGTGTTCCATGGAAGAGAATACTGGTCTGAATTTCCCTTCAGAAACGGTGTTAATCCCCAGGATCTGTGTCTTCCTACAAGCAAGAGTTCATTTCTGGTAAACCAAGTGAATTTTGGGCTCAAATGATTTTACACAGTTCAGGAACCCAACGCGATTCTCACTATTAACTAAAGAGCATTTATGTAAGAGGAGCTGTGGTTTGTATCAGTTTCATAAGCAGAGTTGAACTACATATGGTCCGTATGAGTAGGAAACACAGTTCTTTTTTCTGGGCATGCTCATGGTTCTTGCTGTATTGGAGACGCTGGAAAGAAGAGCTTGCTTCTTGCGTTAAAACAGAGTGTGTTTCATGGATGAGAACACTGGTCTGAATTTCCCTTCAGAAACGGAGTTAAACCCAGGATCTGTGTCTTCCTACAAGCAAGAGTTCATTTCTGGTAAACCAAGTGAATTTTGGGCTCAAATGATTTTACACAGTTCAGAACCCAACGCGATTCTCACTATTAACTAAAGAGCATTTATGTAAGAGGAGCTGTGGTTTGTATCAGTTTCATAAGCAGAGTTGAACTACATATGGTCCCTATGAGTAGGAAACACAGTTTTTTTTTCAGGGCATGCTCATGGTACTTGCTGTATTGTAGACGCTGGAAAGAAGAACTTGCTTCTTGCGTGAAAACAGAGTGTGTTTCCTGGATGAGAACACTGGTCTGAATTTCCCTTCAGAAGCGGAGTTAAACCCCAGGATCAGTGTCTTCCTACATGCAAGAGTTCATTTCTGGTAAAACAAGTGAATTTTGTGGCAATTGATTTTAAACAGTTCAGGAAGCCAATGCAAGAGTTCATTTCTGGTAAACAAAGAGAATTTTGGGCTCATATGATTTTATACAGTTCAGAAACTCATCGCGATTCTCACTATCAACTAAAGAGCATTTATGTAAGAGGAGCTGTGTTTTGTATCAGTTTAATATGCAGAGTTGAACTTCATAGGGTCTGTATGAGAAGGAAACACAGTTCTTTTTTTCTTGGCAGTCTCAAGGTTCTTGCTGTATTAGCGACCTGGAAAGAAGACCTTGTGAATTTTGGGCTCAAAAACACACTTCTTTTTTTCAGGGTATGATCATGGTACTTGCTGTTTTGGAGACGCTCGAAAGAAGAGCTTGCTTCTTGAGTTAAAACAGAGTGTGTTTCCTGGATGAGATCACTGGTCTGAATTTCCCTCAGAAACAGGATTATATCCCCCAGGATCTGTGTCTTCCTACAGCAAGAGTTCATTGATTATCTAGTAACCCAAAGTGAAATTTTGGCTCAAAATATTTACACGTTCAGGAACCCACGCGATTTCACTATAACTAAGAGCATTTATGTAAGAGGAGCTGGTTTTGTATCAGTTTCATAACAGAGTTGAACTACATATGGTCCGTATGAGTAGGAAACACAGTTTTTTTTTCTGGGCAGCTCATGGTTCTTGCTTATTGGAGACGCTGGAAAGAAGACTTGCTTCTTGCGTAAAACAGAGTGTGTTCCAACTCACATGGTATAGAACCACAGTCACCATGCT